>NC_079168.1:91295372-91332872 GCF_947568905.1 Ostrea edulis | reverse complement strand
GGGTAAATTTCAGGGCAATATCTGTATCCGTAAAACTAAAACCAAGGTTTTTCTACTACTACTTGATACATTGACCTTGAGATACAATAGGCACCCTCCGCTTGGCATAAAAGGTATGTGTACCAAGTTTGACGGTACTTGCCCCAACGGTTCGGTCTGCAGTCTGCCTACATGGTTTTTCTACTAAATGACACTACGACTTTGACCTCTGGCCCTTGTAGAACAAATGGCGAACTTCACTTGGCATGAGGAGTATGTGTACCAAGTTTGACGGTCCTAGTCCTAACGGTTCGGTCTGTATTCTGCATCCAAGGTTTTCCTACTAAGTGATAATACGACGACTTTGACCTTGAAGAACAAAAAATGTCCTCCACTTGTCATGAGGAGTAAGGTTTTCTTATTAACTTGTACTTTGACCTCAGACCTGGAAGACCAATGAAATAAGGTATATGTGTACCAAATTTCACGGTCCTAACCCCAATAGTTCGGCCTGTATTCTGCCTACAAGGTTTTCCTATCAACTAATACCACGACCTTGACCTCGAAAAACAACACGCATCTTTCTCTCATCGTGGTGATCAAATGTACCAAGTTGTAAGATCCTGGAGCTTACAGTTCATTTTGCATTTCGCCTACAAGGCCCGGACAGACGGACGACGCCATACCTAGCTGCAGAACTGTTGCTCTCTGGAAAAAAATATTGGAACGGATCAGTAAGCTACAGACCCACACCTTGTAAAAGCCTTCGATTTACGGCGCACAAACAATGAAATCATTTGAAACTGCGAGTTTTCGGGTCGTATGGGGCTTTCATGAATATCTGAAGGTACTGTATGTTTGGACACAAGCATAGTAGGAAAATATATTAGGAATTTTTTGGTCTATTATTCATGAGACGGTAATTTTGTCAATTTCGTTGACATCTGATGTGAAATTTTGATCGATAGGTCCAAAATCTTCCACACTAGTCTGAATTTCGCTGCTGTCATAGGCGAGAAACCACCCGATGACCTGGACCGGTAAATGTCCTAGTAAAAATAAACAAATGAAATCGAGAGAACGATGACGTATATTTGTTATTTTAAGAACCTGTGGCTTGAAAGGCATGTGAGTTAATTAACATTAATCTATGCAAGGAGACAGGCAAATTAGGCATATCGCACCTAGTTTCTGACTTTTTTTAGGCATTTGAAGCGAGTGCGTAATTTTTTTTAATCTGGGTCAGAGTTAGACCCCTTTCTATATTTATGGTATCAGAGTTTAGGCCCTGTGGATTCATTGAATCCCTGTCGTAGAGACCTACCTAATTCGATCTTGGTTGTAGATAACTTTTGGAACTTTTACGGAAAGTACTTAAAATTCACATGGAGTTCACGCTAAATAGTCTAGATCTTCTGTGCTCTTTATATATTTTTCTTCAAATTTAACTTTTTTATTTGCTTCTTGCGAACCGAAAATTTGTTTGATGATTACCGTCTTCCTTGGAAGACGGTATACAGAGTTGAAGTGTTTTACAGTCTTCGGACTTTGCACTTCCTCTCTTTTTTCATTGGTAGAAAGTGCATGAAGTGAAAATTTTCAATTATTTTATTGGTTGAAATGCTCTTCAAGGCAAGGGAGATAATTTTCTGGTGTTCTAATTTTCGTACGACTTAACAATTTTTCAAGATTTTCAATCTTTAAAAAATCGACAAAACGAACAAAAGAAAAATGCAATTCATGAAATTGACACATTACTTTTTTAAAAGCAACTAATACAAAGCATTTCTATGGTTACTTCATTCACAGCAATGTTTTCATTTTTGCATACAAACAGAAAAACTCGCCGTTTTTTGTTTTGATTGCTTGTGTTTTGGGAATTGTCTATTCGGTAGGGCTAATCCCTACAAAACAGTTTTAATGATACCTTAAGCTAAGAATTACATAAGAATAAATAAGGCTTGACTTCAAAATGAGGAGCACTGTTTTTTTAAAGCATGCAAAAGAAAATTTTGATTATCAGTGATTACAATGGAACCATTTTGGTTTGTATTATCAGCGGCATTTGAAAACTTTGCTAACAAAGGACTAGGACAGTAACATTTCATATGCTGAAGACAAAGTAGTCTGAGTAATAAATGTTGAATTTCTTTGTATGATAGTGATAAAGATTTGTCTCAAGTACAGGTCACTACAAGAACAGTTACATTTAGATTATGTTGTAAGTTTTTCATGCACAAATTAAAAAAAAATTGCTGTCTAATCTTAGACAATTACAATATTCACTTGTCATTTTAGTTTATATGTCATATTATTAAAATAAGTTGCAAGTAGACATTTAGAATAATTTTAATTGACAATCAGTGATTCCAATGCAACCATTTTTGTTTGTATTATCAGTGGCATTTGAGAACTTTGCTAATCTTAAGAAGGAATAGGATAGTAACATTTCATTACATATTATGTTGCTTAAAATTACCCGTGCTGTAAGTTTAGACTGTCTGTATCAGGTAAACTTAAAGTTTTTGTTTTTTTCAACACATCTGTTCTAAAACTATCCTATTCCTTCAGAATATTTTTCCCTTACAATTGCTCAAATTTGAATAACAATTATTAATCTTTTCCATCAAACTCTATGTATTTTATGATATAATTTTTGGCAAAACTATTACAATATTCTCAGGTCTTTATCCTGGTTAATTTCTAAAGCAGTTGTACTGTACAATATGCAAGAATAATTTTTATGCAAATTTGAGCAATTTATTTAAATCCTTTTAGTTTGTTTCGTTTCATAACTTTGTTAAAAAATAAATATTTTGATGTACACACTGAAAATCTCAGTTTCATTTGATATAGAGGCTTTAATCAGTGCTAATACAGGGAACAGTGATTTTGATTTCCAGTACATATACCCTTCATAAATACAAACTTTTACAATGGAAGTCAGGACACAGCTTTGTAGGCATGATGTCCGTGAGATTATTTATTTTAGCTCAATTCAATAATGAAGACAAGGGATATAATTCAACTTCGCTCTATAGAGTTGCTGCTAAAGACGGCAAGTTTTTTTAAAAAGCTTTACTTGTACGAAGTATATTGTTGCAAGAAATGTATACATGTCCTCTCGCATTTAGTGATGATTATCTTTGCAGTTTTAGAGTGCTTCGTTTTATAAGACTAGTATGTAAGACGCGGACAAAAACTACAGGGAGAATGTAATTGTTGATTTGAACATGATAAACTTTCTTCATGTGTTGACAGTGCTACATACGACATCTGTTTTAGAATAAAAAATTGTACCCGCGCTATTCCAAGAAGAATTCCCAGTACTCTATAAATGCCAATAACTGCAATGTTTTTCACCGACTTACGTCTTTGGAATGCACATCTATTGTAGAAACAAAAAGAAAACATAAACATTTACTTGTAGGATCAAATATTTGTCACAGGGCACACGATAAAAACAGGCACGACTGGAAGGAAACATTTGTGCGTGATCAGCATTGTTTTGACGTGAATTTTGAACCCGATCGCAAGCGTGTATGTAGAAAAATGATCACGTCCTGTCGTGTTGACTGAAAACGACTGCCATTCAAAAGACTGCTGGCGACACGAAAGCTTATCTAGGACTAAATAAATGGTTTTAAGAGTGTCATTTGTACATCAATAGTTTTATTTTTCACATATTTCAACTATGCATTGTATTTTTCATACAAAGATTGCTCCGGTGTCAATTATAGGTTTGTCTTTGAATTACCTTTTTTCTTTTACTCATGCCTTTAATAAATGTTGTACCAGTCATCATAGTAAGCTGGGGAATCAATGGCGGATATTGCGTACAAGATGTAAATGATTTTAAACAAATATCGCACTTTTCTTCATTTCACATTGATGCTGAGGAGATTGAATACATCGATCCAGTATACAAAAATACACAGGTATCGTGACGTATAACACACTGTGATGATGAATTAACAGAACTACACACATCTACATGTATCTACACAGATATCGTGACGTATAACACACTGTGATGATGAATTGACAGAACTACACACATCTACATGTATCTACACAGATATCGTGACGTATAACACACTGTGATGATGAATTGACAGAATTACACACATCTACATGTATCTACACAGATATCGTGACGTATAACACACTGTGATGATGAATTGACAGAACTACACGCATCTACATATATCTACACAGATATCGTGACGTATAACACACTGTGATGATGAATTGACAGAACTACACACATCTACATGTATCTACACAGGTATCGTGACGTATAACACACTGTGATGATGAATTGACAGAACTACACGCATCTACATATATCTACACAGATATCGTGACGTATAACACACTGTGATGATGAATTGACAGAACTACACACATCTACATGTATCTACACAGATATCGTGACGTATAACACACTGTGATGATGAATTGACAGAACTACACGCATCTACATATATCTACACAGATATCGTGACGTATAACACACTGTGATGATGAATTGACAGAACTACACACATCTACATGTATCTACACAGATATCGTGACGTATAACACACTGTGATGATGAATTGACAGAACTACACACATCTACATGTATCTACACAGATATCGTGACGTATAACACACTGTGATGATGAATTGACAGAACTACACACATCTACATGTATCTACACAGATATCGTGACGTATAACACACTGTGATGATGAATTGACAGAACTACACACATCTACATGTATCTACACAAGTATCGTGACGTATAACACACTGTGATGATGAATTGACAGAACTACATGTACACACAGCTATTTGTTTAGTGTATCTATTCGGTTATCATCAACTTAATGTACTTGTGTTGGTATCACGGAATTTTTCATTGGATCTGTTTTCCTACTGGTTTATCATACAATGTCCTCGACACTACACCCCTTTATCTTACGTGAAATTTTTATGCTACTCTCCGTAACATACGTTTCTTTGGTCCAAATAAGTAGAGGGGGAATTCTTTCAGAATAGGCCTTTAAAATAACTTGTGATTTCGTCCATAGCCAGTTTGATTAGAACCACCCCGTTCTCCTTACTCTCGTCAGGGTCCCTGACTAGTGTAAGTAGAAAGGGGGTACTTTTAATCAGACTGGTTCATGAAAGCCGGAGCAACACCACTTCGAAATTAGTTTTCAGCCGGAAGAGAGGCCGACTTCATATTCACAATTACTCAAAACAATCGACAAGCAATATGATTAAACAAGAGACCCACAGGCCTTATCGGTCACCTGAATACTAGTGAAAAAGTATCACTACTCCCACAGGCCTTATCAGTCACCTGAGTACTAGTGGAAAAGTATCACTACTCCCAATGGCTATGGAATCTATCCCCCAAAAAATAATCCTGTCCTCAATATCTAAACTAAATTCTAATGTTCAGCAAAGTATAAAACAAGACGTGTTCTTAAAACTTCAATGCCCTCAAAAGTAATATTAAAACACATGACTAATTTGGACCCATCCTAGAGTCAAAACCCTGGGTTGTGAAATTCACCATTTTTTTGTACATCCTTTTCTGCTATTCCTAAGTATGCATTTAGATTTTATAAAGTTTCAGCAAACTTTCACATAAGCACTATATACTAAGTTTGGCCCCACTCTGGGGTCAGAACCCCTACTCTGGGGATCATGAAATTTACAATTTTGGTATAGAGCTACATCATTGTCCATTTAGTTTTTCTTAAACATGCGCAGTTCTAGAGAAGATTTTTGAAAATTGGTAAATTTTGGGCAGTTTTTGCCCCACTCCTAAGACCCCTGGGGTGCAAGTTTCCTGAAATTTACAATTTATGTCCCCCTTGTTCATACCAAATTTGAAAGGAATTGGAATGGTAGTTCAAGAAGAAGTTAGCAAGAGGCCCACAGGTCTTATCGGTCACCTGAGTACTAGTGAAAAAGTATCACTACTCCCAAGGGCGATGAAATATAGAAAAAATTCCCTGTTCTGAATATCTAAGCTACATTCTAATGTTCAACAACAGTATAAAACAAGATGTGTTTTTACTACTTCAATGCCCTCAAAAAAGCATACACTGATGAAAGGCTTTAAATAATATACAATATAATAGGTGTATCAACATTAAAAGATATGACTAATTTGGACCCATCAAAACCCTGGGTTGTAAAATTACCATTTTTTGTACTTCCTTTTCTGCTATTCCTAAATATGCATTTAGATTTTATACAGTATCAGCAAACTTACCGATAAATACTGTATACTAGGTTTGGCCCTACCCCGGGGATCATCAAATTTACAATTTTGGTAAAGGATTACCTACTCTTTCTGAATATCTATTTAGTTGAAGAATACGTTATTGAAGTGTTTTACATATAAACATTATATAGTAAGTTTGGCGCCGCCCTGGACTCAGAACCCCTACCCAGGGGATCATGAAATTTATAATTTGGGTAGAGGCCTTCCTGTTCTTCAGCACTATGCATTTAGGTTTTCTTACATATGTGCGGTTCTTGATGAGAAAATGTTTGAAAATTGGTCAATTTTGGACAGTTTTTGTCCCGCCCCTAGGGCCCCAGGGGTGCAGGTGTCCTGAAATTTACAATTTATGTCCCTTTTGTCCCAAAGATGCTTCATATCAAATTTGAAAAAAATTGGAATAGTAGTTATGAAGACGTTAAAAATGTTCAATTGTTGATGGACGACAACCAATATTGGAATAGGTCACCTGAGTAAATTCAGGTGACCTAAAAAAAAAAAAAAAAAAAAACCCAACCCAGTCAATCCTATTTCTCACAATATCTATCCAATCGTTAGGAGGGTTGCATGGGAGAAGGGGGGGATCATCCTTCAACACGTCATGGGTTCATTGTACACTTACAATCCAGTAAAACTACATTATATGAAAGGGGATGGTGGGCCACCCAATGTTCGTGTATCTTACTTACTATGCATGCCGAAATAACTAACTTTGCATGGAAAAAGAACGTTGTCCAAAAGGGGCAACCTTACCCCCTCCCAACCCACGGTTTTACTATACATGCCTGTTATTAGATTCATTACAACTCATCAAAACAATCCTACATCCTTATGGAGGGATAACACTCCAGAGAAATTTGATAAGGATGGAACGTGGAGGGTATGTTCTAATATTTTGAAACTTAAATGGAAAATAATCTGGAAAAAATTCAATACCCTTGCTGGATTCAAACCCGCGATTTCCAGATCAGAAGTCGACACGTGAACCGACTGAGCTATTTCGAGTGCTTCAAGATGAAGTGTTTCAGTACGAGGTACTCAAGAAATGGGACAAACTGGAGTGTTTTCAGATACTGGGTAAATTATAGTGCATATTAGAAGTATTTAAAATGTGCTTCAAATTGAAGTGTTATAAGATAGGGGGCATTCTGGAATGTTATAAGATTTAGCTCAAATTGGAGAATTTTAATATGTGGTTTTAATGTGGGAGTAGATTTGGAGTGTTTTCAAATTGGAGTGTTTTAATATGTGAGGGGTAATTGGAGTGTTATATGTGAGGACAAATGTGAGCGTTATAAAGGATTTTGGTAGGAAAAAAAATCACTTTGATATTAATTAGTAATATGATAGTATTTGATATGTGTAAAATATAGTAACACCTTAATTTTCAAAACTGACGCAAAGATGTATTTGAGATATCAAAACTTTTCATTTTCAAAACAAGGCACAAGTCCTGCTTATGTTTACGGAATTAAGAGTATCAAATCCCTGGATGCGTAACCCGAACGCAGTTTACCCAAGATTTAAATGTCTAGGTATTCCGTGATTGCTAATATCTAGCTGCAGAACTGTAGCTCTCTGAAAAAATATTTTGACATAACAGACAGCTACAGATCCACCTTTTATAAAAACCTTCGATGTACGGCGCACAAAAAGCTGCGCACGGTTGAGGCCTTATATAGTCGTATTCTTGAGTTGCTGTCTCATAAATTTAATATAAAAAAAATTCTTAACATATTTTCCTACTATACTTGTGTCTATAAATACCTTCAAATATTCATTAAAGCCCCATACGACCTGAAAACTCCCAGCTTCAAATGATTTCGTTTGTTGACGTAGCCATGTTAGGTAGCCGGTCAAAATATTTTTTCAGAGAGCTGCAGCTAGCTAATATCAAGAGTGAAATTATTTGGAATTGAAAGAAATATTATAGAAGTTTAATTAATTGTCAGGATGAAAAATTATCGCACAAAAACGTGAAATGATTGAGGAAATTACCATGGTAGGATGTGTTTGAAATGAAGGGCGTAATTTACTGCAGATTGATATCTGTTGTAAAAAAAAAACAACAAAAAAAACCAAAAAAACAAACAAACAAACAAACGTACAAATATGACCTATAAAAGCAATAGGACCCAATATATTTGTGTCGTGTCTTATTAGCACTTGGAACGAACTTTAAAATGTTGGCGGTCATTTGTCTGAAATTAATTTAGTTAATTAGTGAGAGAACGTTAGTATTGAGGTCTATGGGAAATGAATTGGTACTCTTCCCTTACATGTTACGTGACTCAGCTATGAACATGGCGCCAAAGTTGACGGCAATTTTTTTTTTAGAAAAAATAAAAAATTCAGTTTTTTCTTCTTTGTGCTTCCCTAAATTGATTTAGCATTGATCTATAACGAAATGCTGAATGTCATTGACAAACTCTTTTGAAATATTGGTGTTTTCACCTCCACACCTGCATGGTTTACAGTCCTATGAAATGCGCGCGCATTCGTCACACTCTTAGATACATACCAACACCGTGTTTACAAACACGATTTAGGGAGCCTGGTTTTATGTAAATACAAAGTTTATCCTGTGTAAAAATATTTTAATCCACTTATTTATAAAAAGATCTTTATTCCTATATAAAAAAAAATGTCAATTTCAATCGATCAGAAATCGTGTCCCTTTGATATGTGAAGCAAACTGTATCCTTCTGAGAAATGGGACGATATTGTGTCTGCACGACATTTACTAAAGATGAAATTTAAAGCCAAACTATAATTGTAACAGAGGTACCCTTCAATTTGCAACAATCAGGATAAGTGAATTCTTGTATGTTCTTTTCATGAAACACATTATAACATATTTTGAAAAAGCACATTCATTTTTGAGCTGCAGACAGAAATATCCCACATTAAGAATCAACACAGGTAGGTGTAAGGTGTTCCGCAACATTAATAGATGTCTACTTTGTGAAACAGGGAGACCTCCCATCGCTTTTTGATATAAGCAATTTCAAAAGACCTGGAGTCGTTTGTTTTAAGGCTGAACATGTTGTCCGTGACTTCCGCGGGTTTAATGTCGTGAGTAATGGAACTGATTAAACCTAGATACAGTTTCCTTGTGATCTATTTTAGGTGTCGCAAAAAAATTCTGGGAAATCTATTGATAGAATTCAAAACTAAACAATATTTGAAAATAAATGAGTTTGCTGTACAAACTTTTCCGACGTTATAGACATATACACGGACTTTTTGAATCTCTCCTCGTCTCTTTATAAATCTTATCTCTGGTATATAACGTTATCAAACGATATTGAACTTACACAGTTTGTGATTTGTTTACATTTTCCGCACCCAGACGAACTTGTACATAAAAGTTAGTCAATCTTGTACCCCTTACAGCAGTTATATTTAACCCATGTCCTACAGTTCTGAGTAGATCCAGAACACGGAAGTACAAATACATCATTTGTGGAGTAATTAAAAATGCGCCGGGTATCAAAACGCGAAGATTGTAAACCATGAGATCACACACTATGAAATATTTAACCTACAACTAAGCTACTATGTCAAAAATTAGGCCACAAATTCATGGATGTTTAAACACTAAACAAGGTAAATCATTGCCCCTAATTACGAATCTGTTGAATATTTCTAAAGGATTACATCCGATGACATTTCCATTTCGTACTTTTGGCCATTTGAAGTACTGCCAGAGAACTTGTCTTTCGATATGAAGGCCGCCGTTTGAGTTCATTAGTCTCAGATGAAACATCATCAACTTATAATTTCAAATTAGTACATGCATACAACCGTTTTCTTGTTCTTCAAAGTAGGTTGAAGGCCTGGAGTCTATTAGAAAGTAATTTCTAGCAGTTGTAAAAAGATGCTGGCTGTGACGTAACACACAACCAAGGGCAACATTAGTGATTTTATAGACAATTCTCATTGTAATCGGACCTTCAAGGGGATATACAACAAAGGAATCCGGATAATACTAGACTGAACAAATTGTCGCGTAGACGATAAAGAAGACACATTGTCACTGGAAGTTAACTAATTGTCAACAGATCTTACGGTACTAAATTATTTGACCTTGACTCTCTGAGTAAACGTCAAGGTTACTAATTGTTGAAATCAGCTATACCAACAAACACTAGAAGGGTAGTAGCATAAAGCAATTCCATTGGTTTTTATGTCCCCCCTAATCCAAACAACTTCATAGACCTGTTTCTGTGTTTTTAAAAAAAATATACGTACATGAAAGGGTCATCTGCATGCAAGGTTTTTTTTTATCGAGAAATATTAGAATTTCGATAATTAGTCCTATGCCTCGATTTGAGTTATGATTCTTTTAAACCAAGTGTTTGAAAGAAGTACACAAACTTCGGGATGATCCATTCAAAGTCGATCGATCGAAGGTTCCGAACGCAGCATTGAAATTAGAAAAAAACCATTTGTATGTGTTTTTACATATGTACGTCCCATTTGGAAATTTATCACTCATGTAGAGACAACACCAGTTAAAGGTGACGTGGTACAAATTTTGACCTACATTGTATGCATGGCGCTTAATTGTGACCGTAACAATGGTGGTTCTTTATCTTACCAACGCCTACCGTGACACGGGACCTCAAATTTTGAGGTCATATCCGAAAGACCCGTGACTTTCACTTCTAATGCACGCGCTCTCTGTAAATGAACAATCACTATCTATGGTTTGACACGGCGCTCTTTCTAAAGGAACAATCACTACCTATGGTTTGACGCGGTGCTCTTTGTAAAGGAACAATCACTATCTATGGTTTGACGCGGCGTTCTCTGTAAAGGAACAATCACTACCTATGGTTTGACGCGGCGCTCTCTTTAAAGAAACAATCACTATCTATGGTTTGAGGCGGCGCTCTCTGTAAAGGAACAATCACTATCTATGGTTTGACGCGGCGCTCTCTGTAAAGGAACAATCACTATCTATGGTTTTACGCAGCGCCCTCTTTAAAGGAACAATCACTATCTATGGTTTGACGCGGTGCTCTTTGTAAAGGAACAATCACTATCTATGGTTTGACGCGACGCTCTCTGTAAAGGAACAATCACTATCTATGGTTTGACGCGGCGCTCTCTGTAAAGGAACAAGCACTACCTATGGTTTGACGCGGCGCCCTCTTTAAAGAAACAATCACTATCTATGGTTTGAGGCGACGCTCTCTGTAAAGAAACAATCACTATCTATGGTTTTAAGCGGCGCTCTCTGTAAAGGAACAAGTACTACCTATGGTTTGACGCGGCGCCCTCTTTAAAGGAACAATCACTATCTATGGTTTGAGGCGGCGCTCTCTATAAAGAAACACTCACTATCTATAGTTTGACGCGGTGCTCTCTGTAAAGGAACAATCACTATCTATGGTTTGACGTGGCGCTCTCTGTAAAGGAACAAGCACTACCTATGGTTTGACGCGGTGCTCTTTGTAAAGAAACAATCACTACCTATGGTTTGACGCGGCGCCCTCTTTAAAGGAACAATCACTATCTATGGTTTGAGGCGGCGCTCTCTGTAAAGAAACACTCACTATCTATGGTTTGACGCGGTGCTCTCTGTAAAGGAACAATCACTATCTATGGTTTGACGCGGCGCTCTCTGTAAAGGAACAAGCACTACCTATGGTTTGACGCGGTGCTCTTTGTAAAGGAACAATCACTACCTATGGTTTGACGCGGCGCCCTCTTTAAAGGAACAATCACTATCTATGGTTTGAGGCGGCGCTCTCTATAAAGAAACACTCACTATCTATAGTTTGACGCGGTGCTCTCTGTAAAGGAACAATCACTATCTATGGTTTGACGTGGCGCTCTCTGTAAAGGAACAAGCACTACCTATGGTTTGACGCGGTGCTCTTTGTAAAGAAACAATCACTACCTATGGTTTGACGCGGCGCCCTCTTTAAAGGAACAATCACTATCTATGGTTTGAGGCGGCGCTCTCTGTAAAGAAACACTCACTATCTATGGTTTGACGCGGTGCTCTCTGTAAAGGAACAATCACTATCTATGGTTTGACGCGGCGCTCTCTGTAAAGGAACAAGCACTACCTATGGTTTGACGCGGTGCTCTTTGTAAAGGAACAATCACTACCTATGGTTTGACGCGGCGCCCTCTTTAAAGGAACAATCACTATCTATGGTTTGAGGCGGCACTCTCTGTAAAGGAACAATCACTATCTATGGTTTGACGCGGCGCTCTCTGTAAAGGAACAATCACTACCTATGGTTTGACGCGGCGCCCTCTGTAAAGGAACAATCACTATGGTTTGACGCGGCGCTCTCTGTAAAGGAACAATCACTATCTATGGTTTGACGCGGCGCTCTCTGTAAAGGAACAATCACTATCTATGGTTTTAAGCGGCGCCCTCTTTAAAGAAACAATCACTGTCTATGGTTTGACGCGGTGCTCTTTGTAAAGGAACAATCACTATCTATGGTTTGACGCGACGCTCTCTGTAAAGGAACAATCACTACCTATGGTTTGACGCGGTACTCTTTGTAAAGGAACAATCACTATCTATGGTTTTAAGCGGCGCCCTCTTTAAAGAAACAATCACTATCTATGGTTTGAGGCGGTGCTCTCTGTAAAGGAACAATCACTACCTATGGTTTGACGCGGCGCTCTCTGTAAAGGAACAATCACTATGGTTTGAGGCGGCGCTCTCTGTAAAGGAACAATCACTATCTATGGTTTGACGCGGCGCTCTCTGTAAAGGAACAATCACTATCTATGGTTTGAGGCGGCGCTCTCTGTAAAGGAACAATCACTACCTATGGTTTGACGCGGCGCTCTCTGTAAAGGAACAATCACTATGGTTTGACGCGGCACTCTCTGTAAAGGAACAATCACTATCTATGGTTTGATTGATTGAATATTTGACGCAGCGCCTAATTGAGAATTGAAACTGATAGAGATCAATATAAAGATTAAATAAACTTTTAACATTTTGTTTTAATTCTATAATCCTTTATCAACGCATACAAAACAATAAGGGCATTTAGGGTATATAAAAAAGTACGTATTTAGAGTGTCATTATTTGGTTTTTCAGTCATTTTACATTGGACCTCGAATCGTAACTTCAGTATCTTAAAGCCTTGGCTATTTCTAAGTGTTTTTACTATTATCGCAAAGTTTGAATTAAAACGCAGTTTCACTGCATATGTGTGGTAATAATTGCATATAATGTTCAATGGAATTTTTGACGTTGTGTACACGGAAAAACATGAATGTAATGATGATATCCCAAATAATTTCGCACAGATGTTAAATACAACCTTTAACTTCACCCTAAATAGTTGAAAACATGAATGATAGCGAGATTCCGCACTACTTGACGTGTAGGTCATGTGACTTTCAGGTCAGCACGCGGTCATAAGTGTAACGTGTTTTGGGGTTGTTGTTTTTTTTAATTTGGTTGTATAGCCTTCACCCATTAGATTACTAATTCATACGAAAAAATATGTTATCAGTGGAATATTTAAAGACATGTTGCTTCAGAATGCAATTTCCATGAATGTTTTTGCCAGCGGAGAGCACTGATTCAAGTTCCTAACAGTCTCTGCATGTCCTTCAGTCCGTGGATGAGAAAATGTTTTGTTCTTACTGCCAAAATGCCCGCGTTATCTCCGGGGCTCAACATCGTTCAGACTTGAAGTTGTAAAATGAAATGGCAACTAAATAGGATGAAAACCACAAAAAAACCGAGATCCCGTGTCACAGAGGGTGTTGCTAAAACACGGAACGGAATTTAAGAATTAGAATGATTAATGCAGATAAGATTCATTCATTTTGATTAAAATCAACAATTTGGGAATTGTTTACATGCGATAAAACAACTTTATCTTAAAATTTTGCATCATAAATTGATTAAGCGAATGAAGTTGAACGTTTGTATAAGAATTTACAAAGTGTTTTACAAGAATTTTGAAATTTCGGCATTGACAGAGGTGTTAGCGAGCAGCGACATCTATGGGTAGAAAATTAAAAGAACACACGTTGTTTATCCCCCCCCCCTGTGGCAAAACGTCATTAATGTACATGTATTTGCACATAATACCGTGTATGTGTGTGTTTACAACAGGGAGTGTGATATGTATAAAACAACGATAACTCATGATCTTATTAATTCAACAACTTAAACATCTTGTGTTTGATTATTTTTTAACTAACAGAGACTTAGTGACCGCAGCACTCCAATCCTAAATAGGGAGGACTTCTGGCAGTTCATTTCTAAATTAAATACTAGTATATCTTAACATTAAGATTAATAATGAGATGACTTTTAATTCCATTCAAGCATAAATTCTGTGTTAGCTTTTTAGCTATTTCATATATTATGAAATAAATATGTTGATTCTTCTTACTATGGGTCGTAAACTTCACCCTAGTTTACATTGATTCTGTTTCAATCTTTCTTTCCCGCTGTATCTCTTTAGTTTCAACACTAATCTGCAGGATATCGGTAAATGTACGAACTTTCACATAGATTCACCCCAAATGAGGCAAACTTTTTTCCACACCGAACTCGTTCGCTTTACAATTTGATGTGATACATAAATGTATATTGTACCAGGTGTAGAACTAAATTCAAATTCAGTTATCTTAAACATATGGTACCAACAGGCGCTTGCTTAATATTTTTATTAAAACTTACTATATATGCCAAATATTAAGCAAGCGCCTGTTGGTACATTCATCCACAAAATCCACCATTTTTGAATACATAATAATGCATTATCATGAGGTATTAGTATGAAATGGTGGATAATGAGGATGTCTCCCTGTTCTCTCTGTAATTTCTGCCTCCCTTGTTCATAATAAGTCTTTTGATTTTACAAATGCTGACCTCCTTAAAACATTATTGCATAAAATATTTTCCGTTGCGTTCCGTTTTCCGTCCCGCGTTTTAGCAACACCCTGTCACAGCAGGTGTAGCACGATAAAGATCCCTCCCTCCTCAAAGGCCGTAAATGTCGAGCATAGGCCTAAATGTTGCAGCCCTCCACCAGCAATGGGGACGTCTCTATAGAGTGAAAGATTCTCGAGAGGGACGCTAAACAATATACAATCAATCCTATTCCAAAATTTCTCAATAGAAGACGCCATAAGATTTGTTATTAGATAATAGTATTCACATGTTCAATGAAATTTACATTGTACATGTATATGTTGACACACCCATGAGATAAATTGTAGAATTGATTTGATTCGAACAATCTTGATTGTAGCCTATTTTTATTTACCGAGATGAATTTTAAAATGACATGCATACTTTGATAGTGATGTTTACACACCCGTAGCCAGGGGGGGTTCGTGGGGTTCGTACGAACCCCCCCTTGAAAACTACTAAGCACTATTAAAGTCGGCATTTTGTTTGAATTGTGACTATTAAAGTCGGGATTTTTTATGAAAATCATGAAAATTCATAGTAAAAAAGGCATGATTCCAAAATTCAAATTAAGTGCCAGGAAATTGCTAGATTGCAGGATTTTGCACCAAATACCCCAGAGCTTCTGGGGGCCTTGAGACCCCCTGCCGTAGTGGCACCTCGCGGTGCGAGGTGATAGACTCGCGTTGCGAGTCTATGTACCCCCCCCCCCCCCCACTTGAAAAATCCTGCCTACGGGCCTGGTTTACTCTCTGTTTCATCGATATATGGGTTCGATTATCTTCAAAAAGACAGTACTTTTTCCGAAATCGATTGATCAAGAGCTAACGCTACACGCGATCCTGCGTATTGTATAACGGTCACGTGTTTCCTTCATGTTTGTCATCCAAGAAGAGGGCCACATTGCTTTGCACCTGTCGGTCGGTCGATAGACCACATGTTGTCCGCTCGATATCTTGAGAACCGTTCACTTGATCGTAATGATATTTCATATGTTTGTTGGTTATGAATAGAATAGGACCACTATTGTTTTTCAGGTCCAAAGGTCAAGAGTCAATCTACTCTGGACATATGAAGACGTCCGCTCAAAATATTGAGGACCCTCTGTTTGACAGTCATCAAACTTGGTACACTGAGTAGATGACTCCTAAAGATTTTGAGGTCACATGGTCAAAGGTCAAACTGGTCATGGGAATATACTGACCACTCAATGTATAGAGAACCCTTTGCTTGACAGACATTTAACTTGGTACACTGTTACGTGTTCAGGAGATGACCCCTATTGATTTTGAAGTCACATAGTTAAAGGTCAAACTGGACATAGTAATATACTGTTCATTCAATATCTTGAGAACCCTTTGCTTGGCAAACATTAATCTTGGTGCACTGGTACATCTTTAGTAGAAGATGACCCCCTTTGATTTTGAGCTCACATGGTCAAAAGTCACGGGTCAAACTGGACATAGGAATATACTGTGGACTCAATATCTTGAGAACCCTTTGCTTGACAGACATCAAACTTGGTACACTGGTACATGTTCAGAAGAAGATGACCCCTATTGATTTCGAGCTCACATGGTCAAAGGTTAAACTGGACATAGTAATATATTGTTTCCTATATTTTAAGATTTAATTGCTTTATTGACACCAAACTTAGTACACTTCTACAGCTTAAGGAGTAAATAACCCCTATTGATTTTAGGTCACATGGTAAATCCAATCTTGACATAGGAAGATATTGTCTGCTCAATATTTGGAATTGGTGATACTACTATCAATTAAATGATGCATGGGTATAACCCTTTTCAATTTTGCACCATGGGGGCATATGTGTTTTACAAACATCTCTTGTTAGCATTTGTTTGCAGTTGTTTAAAAAATTATGACACACTAACGAGTTTCTTACTGTACTGATAACCTCCAATATCAGGAGGTTATTGTACAGGTGAACATGGTTTCTGCACAAGAACTTCAAGTATCAGGAAACCGCCGATTCAAGTTAATTATGTCTCCCCTCTTCCAGGGGAGACATATTATTTTTGTACTTTCTGTCCGTCCGTTCGTCTGTCTGTCACAAAATCTTGTGAACGCTTCTCCTCCTAAATGGCTTATCGGATAGACTTAAAACTGTGTACAATGCTTCATTGTGCTTATGGTCGAGACGGGAGGATCCAATTATTTTCCTACAATTATAGTGGATCTAAGAGTTGTGAAGGATGTTAAATAGCCTTTGAACACTTCGATATGGTTTATCTGATAGATTTGAAACTTTGTACAATGCTTTATTGTCATTTGTAGATGTGCATATTGTCGGGACAGGAGGATCCAGTTATTTTCGTAAAAGTTATAGTGGATCTAAGAGGGGTGGAGGGTGTAAAATAGTTTATGAACACTTCTCCGATATGGCTTATCGGAGTTCATAATGCCTATGTTCCTGCCCGTGCCTTCTCCTCCATACCATCCAGTACATTAAGGGGATGAGGTTTCATTTGGTGCACTTCCAATTTTCATAAAAACAATCTCTAGTTGAATTGTACTTCATCGTGTGAATCCCGTGCGGATCCGGGTTAGAATAGGTCCTCAGTACCCCCTTGCTTGTCGTAAGAGGTGACTAAATGGGGCGGTCCTTCGGATAAGACCGCAAAAACCGAGGTCCCGTGTCACAGCAGGTGTGGCACGATAAAGATCCCTCCCCGCTCAATGGCCATAAGTGCTGAGCATAGCCCTAAATTTTGCAGCCCTTTACCGGCAGGGGTGACGTCTCAATATGAGTGAAATATTCTCGAGAGGGACGTTAAACAATATTCAATCAATTAATCATCGTGTGAATCATGGATAAAAACAATTCTCCGCGCCCTTTCTATACGCCCGTCAAAGAAGGACGTATTATGGTATGGGCCGTCCGTCTGTCTCTGTTCACATGTCTGTCTGGACTTAGTAAATAAAATACAAAATGAACTGTAAGCTCCAGGATCCAGGTTCATTTGATCACCAAGATGAGAGGAAGATGTCTATTGTTTTTCAAGGTTAGATGTCAAAGGTCAAGGTCGTACATATGTTGTGTCAGTTAATGGGAAAAACTTGTTGGCAGAATATAGACAGAACTATTGGGGCTAGGACCGTCAAACTTGGTACACATAGTCCTCATGCCAAGCGGAGGATGCTTATTGTGTTCAAAGGTCAAGGTCGTAGCATCACTTAGAAAAATTTAGTCACAAGCTTCCTCTCGGAGAAATATAAGATCAGTCTGTGTTTCAGCTGCATTGGTGCACCATGACCTACTTTAAGGGTAAAAGTAGGTTAAACAGTTTTCCAGATTTTTTTGGTATGAATACAGGTGAAATTTTGTCACATCCTCCCTCTCAGAAATACATAATCAGTTACATTTCAACTTGATTGGTGCACCGTGACTTACGCTAGGGCTAAAGGTAGGTCAAATAGTTTTCTGTACTTTTTCTCATGGATACACTGAAGGTCTAACGGGCATATGTTGTACCGTCAGCGGTACTCTTGTTTGGGTATCTATGATACTTTCCGTAATATACACTCTGACAAGAACGTGTTGAATCAGGATCAACAAATTGATTTAAAAAGTCGAATTAGTCATTTCAAATCACCTGGGTAATTGAGATGTATTTGTTCGCCATAGTACGAAAAGTACTTGAACATTTCCAACTTATTTTTCGACTCTACGGAGCAAATCACTATCAAAATTGACATCTAGTATATGTAGTATATACATGTATATGGGATGGGAAACAAACCTGTTAATATCACAACCCTGCCTCCTGGAGACTGTAGGGAGGGGCCAGGACCACTATAAAAGAAGCAATCTTTAATCAAAATACAGCGTTGTTTTTTTTCCTAAAATATCTAATATTGCATATAATGATAAAACCACATCATGTAATTAAATGTCAACACCATATAAGAAGAGAATCACAGCATATAATTGAATATCAACAAAATGTAATATTCAAAGCACAGAGTATTATAATGTGTAGCGGTCAGACGAGTTCGATCGCCGGTGGCCAGTTAGCTCAGTTGGTAGAGCACCTGACTAGAGATTCAGGGGTCCCAGGTTCGAATCCCTGTCTGGTCCGTTGCATTTCCTCCCTTCCTGTTACATTTGGTGCCGTAGACAACCCCCTGGAACAAAAAGGTGAAAATGCCTGCCAGGGGATTAAAATCCTAGGTTGATGTTATCAAGGTGTGAAGACATTTAAGGAGGGAGGAATGTAGCGGTGAGCCGGGTTCAATCGCCGGTGGCCAGATATCTCAGTTGGTAGAGCATATGACTAGAGATTCAGGGGGCCCGGTTTGGACCTTTGCATTTTTTCTCTTTCAGTTACATTTGGTGGCGTTGACCACCCCTGGGCATGTAGGTAAAAGTCCTGTCAGAGGCAAAAACAATCTGGGTTGTGTGTCCAAAGAGAACAAAGGCAATTTAAGGAGGGGAGAAGGTAGTGGTCAGCCGGGTTCGGTCGCCGGTGGCCAGATAGCTCTGTTGGTAGAGTACCTGACTAGAGATTCAGGGGGCGGGTTTGAATCCCGGTCTGGTCCGTTGCATTTTCTCCTTTCCAGTTACAAGTGAACCCACAGCATATAATTATAAAGCCACAGCGCATAATTACGTAACCATAGCACATAATAATAAACCCACAGTACATAATTATGAAACCACATCATATGATTATAAGACCACACTATATAATTATGAAACCACATCCCTACAGGTAGTGACATCCCTATAAAGGTGGGGAAAATCATCGAAAGGGACGTAAATCAACAAGTCTTTTTTTTAAAATTAGACTTTTTATCAACTTTGTTTACATATTTATCAGGAAAATGTTCATTGTTGTAGTTTCATTATAAAAGATTAAAGCAGTTTGTCTGCAGTTTTGATCAAATTTACTTCATCGGCTGTGTTAAATGTTCATTTTTGTAATTATACGCGGTGAGGATATGAAACCAGGCGTGATTTCTTAAAGGCAATGTATTTTCCCTTCAATTTTCGGATCCAATTCCCACCATAGCCTCGTTTGCATTAATCTGGTTATCAGTTAATCTGTGTTAATTACCTCTCCATTGTTCCAAGGGTAATAGCTGTTGACACCTTTCTGTAGATATGAAAGGCTTGGACTAAATTCGTATCTCGTCGTACCGTAACCGACTGTCTCTCCGTGACATTTTTATGTCAGATCTCCACTACCATCGAAACAGGGCGTCGTTCGAAGAATCACAACATGAAGGGTATTTTATTACGCAAGGCCGCTTAGATCAGCACCCCCATTGTTAGAAACGAGTACATTTTTTTCTTACATTTTATTTTGATGCATTGGGTTTTGTTAAAAGATACGCGACCAAATCTTATATCTCGTAATGGAGGTCTTAATATTTTAAACCCTCTGAAGTGTGAATGTAAGCGCAAGAGTGCAGTTTAACCTTTTCATCCCTTTATGCAACGCAAATGGGAACACGAAATGCACGCTGGATTTTGATACGATTTGATTTGAACATATTTTATATCCAATGAGACAAAGCGATTGGATACAAGGTCCACACACTTAGATAATCCTCTCCTTTAGATAATATACAATCACCTATGCAATACAATGTATGCTACTATTCAAATATTCATAAGTGTGAAATTAGACAGAGAAAGCTACGATACTATCATAATATATAGTATCGCTTACATTGTTTAAATTCAATACTTGCATATTATCGCTTACATTGTTACAATTCAATGATTGCATATTATCGCTTACATTTTTACAATTCAATTTGAAGCAAAATTAAAACGACCAGTATCACGTATGTATTTCTGAATATTATCAAAGAGTTTCAGAACACATTTTCCTCTTCAAAAAGAGATGTATCACCCCACAATAATAAAAGGACATTGATAGGACGAAAGTTGTTCACAATTTAAAAGTCCCGTGGGGATTCGGGTTAGAATAGGTCCTCAGCACCCCTTGCTTGTCGTACAAGACGACTAAATGGGACGGCCCTTTAGATGATACCGCAAAAACTGAGGTCCCGTATCACAACAGGTGTGGCACGATAAGGATCCCTCCCTGGTCAAAGGCCGTATACACCGAGCATAGGCTTAAATTTTGGAGCCCTTCACCGGTAATGGTGATGTCTCCAAGTGAGTGAAAATTCTCGAGAGGGACGTTAAACAATATATAATCAATCGCAATTTAAATAAATTAAAAATTGAAAATGCAAACTTTTCCTTCCTGCATACGCATATATTTTCTCCAGAATGTTTTGCGCAAAATCGATTCCTCCCCCTCTCCTCACTTTGTAAAGCAATGGAAAATGAAACAACCATGATGATAAAGGGTCAGAAGAGGGTTGTTTACGTAGATTCATGTTTGTTCCAACTATTTTACTGACGAAGTCACAGCACGTTTTTAGAATTAAAGACATGTTTTAACGCTTAAGATGACGTGGAAAACAAAAAAATACACACGATAAAATGTTTCATTTCTAACACCAAAGTAGATGTACTATGAATTAATCAGGTATAAACACTATGTAGGTGATGTATCTATTCTCTTTAGAGAAGTCGAGAGGCATAGCCTTCATCGACGTCTCTTCACAAGCATCCATGTTTTGATTCTGGAAAACGTGTAAATGCCGGAGTCGGTGACGGTTTATACTTTGACCGACCGTTCGACTCAGGTGTGCTTGGATTTACGCAACAGACAAGTTGTTATCAAACATTTAACAGTAATGCACAAAACTGTCACAAGGAAATCAACACTTACTTGCTTTTAATCCAATTTCAACATGCCCCCTGTCCCGGGTTTACGTTAACTGGTCTTGGGAGAAGCGATGCCACAATAGGGGACCAGTTAAGAGAAAAGCAGTTGTGATTTAAACCCGAGACAGGGGACATGAAAGAAAGTAAGTGTTGATTTCCTTGTGACATGAATGCTTGCGAAGAGAAATCGATGAAAGCTATGCCTCTCGACTTCTATAACGAGAATAGTGATGTTTCATCTGATCATGACTTCACGCAAATGGAGTCTCCTATTGCCATGTCCGGTAGTATCTGCAGAATACTAGTATTAATGCATAGCTTTTATTTCATATTTCATATCTCAACACATATCAACCCGAGTCCTAAACATCTACACGAGCTCATATGTGGAGTAATATGTGAAAAGATGTTTAATTCTGTTTGTAGATTCATATTCTTAGTTTTAAAAAAAAAAAGCAGCAGAGGAATGAATCATGTTTAATGGATTTTGCGAATAATATAGGCAATTATACACACTACTGGTTTAAATTCACAGGGATTGAAATACATAACAGTTATACTTGTATATTTATGTTTTCTCTTTCATTTCATTTATCACATGTAAAGAGCGCGCGCACAATGCATACATAGTACAATAAGGTCAACCGAAGATGCCCGGGAGTTAAATTGGTCAAGAATAAACTAAACATTTCGACCTATTCCTTTCATCTGGGATGAAATCACGTTTACGGTGTACACATTATCATATATCGCAATTATAAATACATTAACCATTGTAGTTTGGTTAAAATAACTTATTGTAATTATTATACCTTATTTACCATAAAAAGAAAGGATGCGAATACATTTTAAAGATTATATTGGTATATGTTGACATTAACGTTTATCAATTGACCCTGATTCCGGTCATGGTACCCTGTCCGGTCATGGGGAAAGTTGTAGGGTATTTCTGTAGATTTAATGGATTTTTAGTTTGAGCCATAGAGTCCCATCCCTGGATCCATAACTGACCATTTTACCCCCATCCTGATACCAAAACCCCTACCCCTGAAATCATCAAAACAATTTGGGTAGACGACCACCTGTTCTTTCTAAATATTCATTTAGTTTCAATAGCACTAAAGAAGATGCTATTTAAGTGTTTTACATCCCGCCCTGGGTCAGAATCTCTACCCCAGGGATCATGAAATTTACAATTATGGTAGAGCTTTTCCTGCTCTACATCACTATGCATTTAGTTTTTCTTACACATGTGCAGTTGTAGAGAAAAATATTTCATAAAATTGGTTAGTTGGTTACTTTTTGGCAGTTTTACCCCGCCCCTAAGGCCCCAGGAGTCCTGAAATTTACAATTAATGTCCCCTTGTCCCAAGGATGCTTCATACCATTTGAAAAGAATTGGAATAGTAGTTATCAAGAATAAAAAATATTCAATTGTTAACGAACGACAACCACTTACAATAGGTCACATGAGTTTACACAGGGGACATAAAAGGGTTTAACAATGTGAAATATCTGTAGGTTAAATTTTGGGTGAAAGCTCGAAAGCTTTTTCCCAATGGGGTCCTTTGATGCACGGATGTTTGCGCTAGGGGGCCATTTATGTGGAAGGAAACGGGAGTACCCGGAGGAAACCCACGTGTCCGAGCGGGCGACCGCCATACCCTCTCAAATACAACCACTGCCGATCACGGGGATCGAACTTGGGTCGCAGCGTTGAGAAGCGAGAGCGTTACCTCTGCCCTACCCGGACATCCCAGGCACAAAGAGATCACATATTCAAAATGAATTAAATCTTAATACAAATATTTATATGTTTTCTTTTATATTCTCCTCCATTCTCATTATAAATAGAGAACAAAGTTGTGAAACATAACCTTTTGGGTAAGTGGTTCCGGACCCAGGGTGGGTCTAAAACTAAAAATCCATTAAATCTACAGAAATACCTTACAACTTTCCCCATGACCGGAATCAGGGTCAATTGATAAACGTTAATGTCAACATATACCAATATAATTTTTAAAATGTATTCGCATCCTTTCTTAAAGGTAAAGAAGGTCTAATAATTACAATAGATATTTTTTTTTTTTTTTTTTTTACTAAACTACAATGGTTAATGTATCGATAATTTTGATATATAATATGTTGTGCAACGTAAACGTGATTTCAAACCAGATGAGAGGAATAGGTCGAAAACTTTAGTTTATTCTTGACTAATTTAACTCCCGAACATCTTCGGTTAACCTTATTTGTATTATGTATGCATTGCGCGCTTTCTTTACATGGGATCGGAAAGAAAACAATGGTTTTGGTAAGCTCATCAACTATAGATATAGGAGTAAGAACGTGTCGTACTGAGTTCATTATGCTAAATCATGTGTTGATGCAGTACTGTGATATTCAAAATACATGTTGTATAATTTGGGTTTTAATGCTCAGGTAACCGATTATGTCCAAGGACATCCTTTTTAACAATGAATGATGGTTAGAGAAAACATAAATATACAAGTATAACTGTTATGTATTTCAATCCCTGTGAATTTAAACCAGTAGTGTGTATAATTGCCTATATTATTCGCAAAATCCATTAAACATGATTCATTCTTCTGCTGCTTTTTTTAAACTAAGAATATAAATCTACAAACAGAATTAAAACATCTTTTCACATATTACTCCACATATGAGCTTCTAGTGTAGATGTTTAGGACTCGGGTTGATATGTGTTGCGATATGAAATTAAAGCTATGCATTAATACTAGTATTCTGTAGACACTACCGGACATGACGATAGGAGACTCCATTGCGTGAAGTGATGATCAGATGTTGTAACACCTACATAGTGTTTAGACCCGATCCTTGATTTGTACCCAAAGCTGCAAGGTAAATTAAAATCATAAGGCTTGGTTAGAACCCCATAGAGAGAGAGAGTCTGTGACGTGATCTGAGGTCCATGATAAAGATATTTAAAAACGAAATTTTCCATTGGTTTACAAATCAAAGTACTTAAAGTACTGAAAGCCGGACTTTTATTATGACATACTACACTGCATAATTTCGAATAAGGCGAATTTCTACCTCTTCATCTTTTCCCCGTAACTTTTACTTAAATTTACGGTACTGTAAATTTCATAGTTATTACTGCTAGATATATCTTTAAATCCAACACAATATGCAGCAGTGATACGGTAAAACAATGAACTGGAAAATGATTTTGAACAAAGCAACAGTATCAATAAAGAATCTAGAATCTATGGGTAATATTTGCGCATTAAAATCTAAAGTTTTCATATGTGGGATACTTGGTTATTTCTCATATGGTGTAGAAACTCATTAATTTGCACAAAGAACTTTGGATTTTGAAATGAACTGTCAAGTTGGGTCAAATATGTATTGCAGTTATGTTGCATAGATCAACTTTCATTGTAATTAGTATGATATACGTGTGCTTTTGAAACTGGAGAGAAACCAATTAAAAAAACTAACATGTAAAAAGAAAAACTATCATGAAAAATATAATTACAAGTAGTATTTTGTTTCAGTACATGCTTTTCAACACCTGCTTAATCTAAATTGTCGTTTGCCTGAAAATCCACGTACGCAATATAAATATAATGTATACCAATATGAATCTGTTTTGTCATGAATATTTGGACTATTTGAAACACTTTAAACAGAGAAATACCGGAAGAATAAATATGCTCAAATACTCATTTCAATAAATCAATGTTGGTGTTAACCATTGTATATCCAGTTGTCATTAGAATGATATTTTAACACCAAAATACTATACCTATGAGAACGACGTCATATCTATATAACATACAAATTAAAGCTTTCCAAATTAGCAAACATAATGCTTTCAAGTTCAGCGGGGAAAGTATAAATAAACAGCTAGTAGACATTGGATGCAAATTCACCACAATTTTCTTCAAATGGTTTTTCTTAATCATGTAAGCTTGATGTAAAACTGCATTGCAATCTAAATTTCTACAGGCAGAAACTATAGATCACGAATAATTAAAAAGGTACATAGTTACTTTGTGTTCACATTATTATCAAAATTAAATAAAGTTCAGCACAAAACTAATACACAATGTATGTACATCAAACGACATCTAAGTATATTCATCTTTCACAACTACGTAAGGTAACGAACACGGCACAATATGTCAATGTTTATTACACAAGGATTTCACAGCCCCATCCACATGCATTAAAACTATGTATACATTATGAAAGATTTTCGAACATGATATATATACATTTTAAATAATTGAGTTTTGAATGAAAGGTGAAGATAACGAACAGTGATTAATCTCATAACTCCTATAAGCAATACAAAATATATAGTTGGGCAAACACGGACCCCTGGACACACCAGAAGTGGTATCAGGTGCCTAGGAGGAGCAAGCATCCCCTGTCGACCGGTCACACCCGCCGTGAGCCCTATATCCTGATCAGGTAAACCGTTATCCATAGTCAAAATCAGTGTGTCATGAACATATAATGTTAAAATTCTCATCAACAACACGAGCACCATGTAAATATAGTTACTGTACTGATTTCATTACTTTCTTTTTCCATCAAAATCTTCAAAACAACCCATGATCATTTTTACATTCAAATTCTTCATTAATTTTAAACTGAATTCTGATTCAATCATAATTCTAGAAAAGAAAAAGATTTATAAATTTGTAAACGATCATCATGAAGTTGTATTACACGTAAGTCACCCCGGAAAATTCAGGTATATCGCGAAATTATAGCATAGCTTTCCAAAAGCATTTTACACAATGAATACCACATGTCTGATATCAAAACGTGCTATCTTCCTTTGATTACCACAATTTAAAAATTGCACACATATGAATGAAAATAAAATGGCGAATGCTGATAAAACCCTGCGACAGCTTATGTTTTATTTTTTTTTATTTTTTTTTTTGGAATTGGAACAATTTCTGGAGAATGTTTGTTTTATCACATCCGCTATCATAAGCCGAAAGTGACGTAACATTATGCACCACTATCCGAATGAAGTCACAAAATACGCAAATTAGCTCCTCTATTGTTTTTACCCAAGGAAGCCAGATTAGCTTAGCCATGGAATATACTCAGTTTATTCATTAAACAAGAAAAATGTGCGAACTTATTATATGATTAACATGAGACTTTGATATTATAAACTGTAATAATATAATTTCTAGGCTAAGAATATTTTTAAAACAAAAATGTCATTTATTATCGCTTTAAAATTAAAATGCTCGACATGTGCACGCTCTCAGTTGCCCTAGATAAACATCGTATTCCATTACCCGCTTAATAGGGGCGAAACCATTCAAATCGAACAGATAGATGGGACGAATGCACTGAGAGCGAAGATATAATGGGGCGAGACCACAAGGATTCAGTAGCTTGAATATATTTATACACATACCGTATTGTATGTACGAATGATGATTACTCGTGTCCTTGTAATATGAAATTAAATTAAGAAATTTATTCACATTTCCACTCTCATTCTATTCCCAATCAAAAAGTTCAATTATATCCATATATTTGATAAAGTACCGTCTCTATTTGTGACTATTTTGTACACCGGAAGCTTCTGCTTTGAGACTGTGCGGTTTTTTTGTTTATTTTCTCTGTTGTGCTATTTAGTCATACTGGCGATTTGCGTGTCTATAGCCAGGGCTTTACAAGCCTGGCTAAAAAGTAAGAAAAGGGAGAGGAATCTATTTTCCGCAAAACATTCTGGAGAAAATATATACGTATGCATGTTTATGATGAAAGCAAAATTTGATCCTTTAACGCTCAGGTAAAATTTCCAATTTGTTTTGCACGTCATCTTAAGCGCCAAAACATGTCTTTAATTCTAAAAACGTACTGTGACTTCAGTAAAATAATTGGAACAAACATGAATTTACGTATATAAGGTTTGTCGCCAGGGTTGTATAATCAAACAAGGTAGGAGTTCCATTCGTTTTAAATTGCACTCAAGAATACCCCAATGAGCTTCGATTACAAAACAGTAAGCGAGAAGGTGTCTTTTGCATAGTTTAGAATGCTTAGAAGGTGAATAATTATCAGTTTTTTGAAACACAACGCACAAACGTTTGTGTACAAATGTCGTCAGCGTATTGGCGTCTGTAGTTTTCAATATGGCGGGTTTGTGACAAGGGGCGTAACTCGCGCAATATTGTCCGATCATTTTCAAGTGTGGTACTTATGTTGAGCACTAATAGTGATAACCACCCAAAGTTTAACGAATAAAACAGTAAACATGATTTATTTTGTTTTTCTATAAGGATTAAACGGTAAAATTACTAATTGTTACTTCATTTCAGCTGACATATTGTACCTTGACAAGATTTTCAAAAGTTCCTAGAATACATATTTTACCACCCCTGAACCCAACGGTCATGAAGCAAATTAATTCAAAAAGAAATCAATTTGCCAAATAATGCATTATTCAATTCAATATTTTCCTTGAGTTTTGCAGCTCATCAGAATACATCTAGTACATATACTTACATGTACACAATATACCCAATTGTATAAAGTAACAACGGGTGAGTGGACAGGAGAAGAAGATAAGGTGGTTCTTAAGAAGAAAATAAAAATATTCCTTTATAAACTTTAAACCTATTACTTGTTCCCACGCAGACTCCAAGGTTCGTGAGGAGATGAACCTTGAGTTCACTTTACGTGAGGATGATAACATTTTCATTTGACATACATGTATGACATCCTAGTGCTTCTTGAGAGAAAATTTTTCAAAGAATTATATATATGAAAGGTGAAGATAACGAACATTGATCAATCCCATATACATGTATCCTACAAGCAATACAAAATAGAGAGATGGGCAAACACGTGAAGATAACGAACAGTAAACAATCTCCTAACTCCTACAAGCAATATAAAATAGAGAGATGGGCAAACACGGATCCCTGGACACACCATAGGTGGGATTAGGTGCCTAGGAGGAGTAAGCATCCCTTGTCGACCGGTCACACCCGCTGTGATCCCTATATCTTGATCAGGTAAACGGAGTTATCCGTAGTCAAAATCAGTGTGCCATGAACGGCCTAACAATCGATATGAAACATGTCAGACAATATTTGACCCAATGATAGGTTGTATTGGCAAACTAGATCGTTATAACGACCATAGAATTTGCGAAATACTGACTTTAAAACGAGACTGTTGCAACCTCTGTACCATCAACTTGTTTGTCAGTAGCTTGCCTTGCTTTAAAAACTGATCATACGCAGAACAAGCTCTTGCGTATCGAATCAGTTGAGAGATATAAAAACCATATGCAAGTTATATTATATTTTTCTACACCCCTACCCTTAAAACTCCTGGCAAAAATTAGACCCAAGGGTAATAGTGTGAACAGAACTGACTGTACGCTACAGAAACATGATTGTATGTTCATTTTACAAACTTTATCATTGTGACAGTGGTTTCTGAGAATGTTTTTTAATCAGTCATAATGTGAATGCAGTGGCGGTGGCTCAGTAGTTTGAATGTCCCCTTAGTTATATGTACCTGTACCTGTATGTCGTTGTTTCCATTAGTTGGAGATTCATAACCCTCATTTCTAAATGCTGAATGTTTGGCGAAGGAGCAATCACTACCAATTTTAATGGGACGAATCGAATGAATATGAGTTACCGTCCCCGATATTGGATTTCTAAACTTCATATAAACTCTTATAAACAAAGATACATTGCTGGATCCAGTAAATGTTCTACCAAGTCCCTATCTTTGCTCCCCCACGAAAATATGAACTGCTGTGAAGGAGTAATTTCGAAGTAGTGTAAATCAAATGTGGATCTAAAAAAATTCTAAAGAACTTTCGAACTTTTACAAAACTTTTCTCCAATCAACAACATCAAAACACTTTACACAACAATGAATTAAAGATTGGACTTTTTGTCATCATACGTGTAGAAAGTTGCTTCATCAATAAAAATGGAAACAAGAGGCCCACAGGCCTTATCGGTCACCTGAATACTAGTGAAAAATATCAATACTTCCATGGGCTATGAAATATAGAAAAAAAAATCCTGTTCTGAATACCTTAGATAAATTCTAATGTTCAGCAACAGTATAAAACAAGATGTGTTCTTAAAACTTCACTGCCCTCAAAAGTGCATACACCGATGAAAGGCTTTAAATAATAGGTGTATTGACATTAAAACATCTGCAAGTATGCATTTAGATTTTATACAACATCAACAAACTTACACATAAATACTATATCCTAATTATGACCCTACCCTCGGGTCAGAACCCTTACTCAGGGGATCATAAAATTTACAATTTTGGTAAAGGACTGCCTGCTCTATCCATTTAGCTTCAATTTAGTATCAATAGCACTAAAGAAGATGTTATTCAAGTGTTTTACACATAAACACTATATAACAAGTTTGGACCCGCCCTAGGGTCAGAACCCCTACCCAGGGGATCATGAAATTTACAATTTTGGTAGAGGCCTTCTGCCCTACATTACTATGCATTTAGTTTTTCTTACACATGTGCAGTTCTAGAGAAAAAGATTATTGAAAATTGGTCAATTTTGGGCCGTTTTTACCCCACCCCTAAGGCCCAATGGGTGCAGGAGTCCTGAAATTTACAATTTATGTTCCCCTTGTTCCAAATATGTTTCATACCAGATTTGAAAAGAATTGGAATGATAGTTATCAAGAAGAAGTTAAAAATGTCTATTGTTTACACATTTGATAACTGACCATTTTGGCCCCACCCCGATACCAAAACCCATACCCCTGGGACCATCAAATTTACAATTTTGGTAAAGGACTACCTGTTCTTTCGAAATATCTATTTACTTTCAATTTAGTATCAAGAGCACTAAAGAAGATGTTATTTAAGTGTTTTACACATAAATACTATATACCAAGTTTGGCCCCGCCCTGGAGTCAGAACCCCTACCCCGGGGATCATGAAATTTACAATTTTGGTAGAAGCCTTCCTGCTCTATATCACCATGCATTTAGTTTTCTTACACATGTGTGGTTCTTGAGAAGATTTTTGAAAATTGGTCAATTTTGGGCAGTTTTTGCCCCGCCCCTAGGGGTGCTGGAGTCCTGCAATTTACAATTGATGTCCCCCTTGTCCCAATGATGCTTCATACCGAATTTGAAAAGAATTGGACTGGTAGTTCTCAAGAAGAAGTTAAAAATGTTCAATTGTTAACGCACGACGGACGACGACGGACGAAAACCAATTGCAATAGGTCACCAGAGTTTACTCAGGTGAGCTAAAAAGAAATATTGATATCTATCTTGGGATCAGTCATTCAAAAAATTACTTTGTTAAACACCATTCTAGTCACAAGCACTCTGAAGTTAATATTAAAAGAAATTGGCAGTGACTGCTCCTTCGCCAAACGTTCGGCATTTAGAAGGGAGGGTTATTAGTCTTAAGACCCCAAAACGAGGTTTCTTGTTATAGCAGGTGTGGGCTCGAGAAGAAACCTCACCACACCGCCTTAAATTTGAGCGCCATGCATGGTATGTTTACCCACAGCTGGTAACGTCTCGATATCAGTGAAAAATTATTAAAAGAATGCAACACAAACAAAACATATAGATGCTTGCATATCAATTAGACAAATATTACTCTTGTAGTTCTTTTGAATAGCCTATGGAATTAAGACATTGTTGTTTATTATGGTCCTATCGTACCATAGGGTTGTAAGTGATGGCGCGATAACAATGACGTGTTAATGATGACAGGATGATGCGATATCGATAATACGACATAGTATTGTTTGACCCTCAAGGCGAAATGAAGGCAGCGCGAAGGCGAACAGTATGATCTTGCAAATGTGCATCACGCGCGTGAATGTTCATTCGGACGTATAGCTCACTTGCAACAGAGGAACGATTTGGGAAACAAGAGAGCTTTGAGATACCCTGTCCCCCATTACTGCTCTCTCATATTCCTAGCCCTAGGGTTGTTTTCAATCCTCATTAAATAAATAAAGCATTAAAACTACTACTGTGTTCATGAAAGTTCTATACTGCTTTTTAAAAAACTTTTTTCAGATTTTTTCAACCATTCCGACGCAGATATTGTGCTAGTATTAAGAGTATTAAAATTGTGCACCCTTTAAAAAGTCAGGCGGTCATTTAGAAATTTTCATGAAACATATCTCTTTCGAATATCTCTTATTTCGATTAAAATGGTTGCAAAGTTTTAATAATGCATGTATATTACACCGTTACTGGTATCAGTTACCAAGATGTATTGAACACGAAATAAAGAGGCAGCGGGAAAGGCAGTATTCATTCAAAATTGCCCTGGGTAATTAATGGGAGAGAATCCAAGTCTCTTGGCATTAAAAGATTTCAAATCAATTGTTTTCTGTCGCAATGGATCAAGAAAAAATGAACCTAGCGATATGCTAGACAAAATATATTCTTTATCGTGATTTTCCGATCCTAGTGACGTGGCGATTTCTTATATATACACTATTTTCTGTGCAGAAATATCTATAAAGTTATGGAATAGCTGTATCATGCAATGGAAATTGAGAATATTATATTCATATTGATAGCAAGTTTTCTGACATCTGTTTCTGAATTGTGTTAATCAATCGTGACTACTGAGGAATCCCCTGTGGTACACACACCTAGTACAAAATGTTGCACTTGTATAGGATCGGTCAAAACTTCCAATATAATCAGCTGAGTTATAACTACGACACTTCATAAATGCCAGATATATATGTTTGATTTTTAACTTTCACAAGTTAAAGCCCTGAACTGGCCTTCTATGTCGAAGTATATTCACAAAAAGATTTGAATGGGAATATTCCTTTGATGTACTTTTTCCGTCTCAAAACGGGTACTTGATGGGTATGAGACAATTTAACCTCTTTTTGGTTAATATAATCAAGCGAAATGGAGATATATCCAGTTTAAATCCTCCACCGTAAACCATAAAATGCTCTCCAGTTTACCGCCAGGATTGACCTTAATGATCGATTTACTGTTCATGTTGATTAGATATAGAATAGGGAAAAACTTTTTTTTACAAAACTATTGGACCATAAAAGTTAAGAAACCTTGACCTGGGACACGATAGGAGTGGATATAAGTTTGTATATTTGAGAAATATATTAAGACTCAAAGTGATACATTTTGTGAAACAGTAAGTAAGCATACACAACGCACTCCAGGGTTCAAATTTTTACGCTTGGAAATCTAAGATCTTGAAAAATCCTCTGAAGAAGATAATGTGCATTCCTCTCCGTTTATTGTAGATTCAGTTTCTCAAACCTTCTCCCTCCTCCGTGCTAATGACTCAAACCTTCTCCCTCCTCCGTGCTAATGAATCAGACCTTCTCCCTCCTCCGTGCTAATGATGGGCATATTATGTAGATTAAATTACTCGTATACTCAAACCTTTTCCCTCCTCCGTGCTAATGATGGACCTATTATGAATTGAGGATAAAGTTCAATAACATATACATTCTTACCAACAATGATATACTGTTTATTTAATAACAATACCCGTCCCGTGGGGATCCAGGTTAGAACAGATTCTCAGTACCCCATTCTTGTTGTAAGAGGCGACTAAATGGGGTGGTCCTTCGGATGAGACCGTAAAAACCAAGGTCCCGTGTCACAGCAGGTGTGGCACGATAAAGATCCCTCCCTGCCCAAAGACCGTAAGTGCCGAGCATAGGCCTAAATTTTGCAGTTTTTCACCAGCAATGGTGACGTCTCCATATGAGTGAAAAATTCTCGATAGGGACGTTAAATAATATGCATTCAATCAATAATAAGTATACCCAATTTCAGTTCTATATCGATTCTATCAATCTCAGTGAACTCGAAATAAAGGACGTTAAGGTGTCTTCCATATTTGCTTCATACTTGAATATTTTATTGAACATAGATGTTTACGGTAAACTAATGATAATTCAACTGTATGACAAACGGGATGATTTCAGCTTCTCCATCGTCAACTTCCCATATCTATTTTTCTTTATTCTATAATCCATTATATGGTGTTGATATCTCAACTGATTCGATACGCAAGAGCATGTTCTGTGTATGATCAGTTTTAGGCTCGTTGTATAACGATCTAATTTACCAATACAACCTGGCATTGGGTCAAATGCTATCTGACGTGTTTCATACCGATTGTTAAGCCGTTCTTTACACACTGATTTTGACTCCGGATTACTCCGATTACCATATTAAGATATAGGGCTCACGGATGTGACCGGTCGACAGGGGATGCATACTCCTCCTAAGCATCTGATCCCACCTTTGGTATGTCCAGAAGTCCGTGTTTGTCCTACTGTTCTTTATAGGAATTATTAGATTGATCACTGTTTGTTATCTTCACCTTTTCATATACATATTTATGACCGAGTGGGAATATAGCAGAGATCCAAAGAACACCTACATGTACGGGGGGGGGGATCTTTTCAAGAGAAAGAAAATAATTAGTTTGTCAAAGTATCCCAAAACGGGTAACATGCATATTTGTACAATAACAGGATTTATTATCCGTTATTGAAGCTATACGTACCTTACTAAATGGTTATTATCATATGAATAAATGTGTTGTTCATTAAATTATATGTATACACTTTATGTAAATTATACAATTTAACTCGATCTGAATAAAAAGTAATCAAGGTAATTTCCTATTTATTTATTTATTCTCCAAGTCGGAAAATAAACTCTGCATTATGACCATATGACGACAAAAGCTAAAACAATATGGACATCAATATGGCGATGTAAAAGCGCGAACGATCTGCAGACTGTTGGCGGAACACATTCAGCGATTCAAAAATGAAAAAGATAGCACGCGGGAGCTGGGCAGGGAGAACTACTTTGAGCGAGAGACGTTTGAAGGGGGAATAAAATTTTCATGTTTAACATAAATCATTTTTAATGCGACTACATATTGCAAACAAGTCTTTCTTCGTGATGTTTCTAATAATACTTATCCTGCGCACTTGCGCACATCCAACATATACGTCAATCTTTCAGAAATATATAAATAGAAAATGGCAATTTTTCCTTTGTATTGAATAGACCAATACTTTGTTAATACCAAATGATAATTAGTCAGAAATTACCATTCTATATTGTTTATCATACTGACAAAATTTTGATGTGGTTTCCAACGTCGACAAAATACTGTTTGATACGTCATAAATATATATATATATATATATATATATATAGCTTCAGAGAGTTTCATCTCTATATCAGCAATGTGATTCAGCTGAACGTTTTGTTAAATATGGCTAAAATATTGCCAGCTTGGCGTTAAACACCAAACAATTTCAGTTTATATTTCACTATGTCACAACTTTTATATACGTTGCGTATTTTTTGTAATCATGGCACATTTCTGGCGTTATATAAGGGAAAACATTAACATTCCTTTGCTGAAAATATCTGAAATATTTTTCGAGGTTTTTATTATATTCAATAACAATGAAGGAACCTTTAGCAATGAATGGACACCCACCCAAACCTACACCACTGCGTTACAAGAAACAAAGTTTTTCGTGACGCCAAACCAGGATATGCACTCCCGTCTTTCACACAATGTCTCTCCCCCGAATTATTTGATTTAAAATCATAGTTCATGGGGAAGTTATACTAAAAATCACTAAATGAAAATCAAATTATCATTCACGTGTATCTGTATACCTTTAAAAACAATGCGTGTTGGGACTGCTATTCCAGGTTGGTTAGCTTACATATATTTCGGATCGGATACTTAAAAGTTGAACTGTTTCTAATTCTGTCAATACGCCAAACTGAATCGGGCTGAACATTTGGATTACGCCCGCTATTAAGTACTTTATACCCAGCTTTACCTGGGCGTAATCTGTCGCCAGATTCTGCGGAAGCGTGTGCGTGACTTGTTGAGTTGCTGCAAGACATATTGCTGATGAGAAATCCTTCCTTTATTAGTGTATTAAACTTATCATTCTTCCAGTAAATAAGTAATCAATACAATTCAGAAAGTGAGAAATTGTGTACAATGGAGAGGAAGAAAAAAGCACGTTACACGTGGTTGGCAGTTCAAAACATGCCCAGAAAAACGTAATATAAATTCCTTTAAAGGTATTCCTTCTACATATTATACATATATACAATGATTTAGTCCTTTTTATTTTCATCAAATTTCCAAAAGAGTTTGCTAACGAAATCGTTCAAATCTTAATTTCCAATCCGTTTTTGCACCCCAGCTTTCAGAGTCAGAGACCCCAGAGCAAAATTTCTATTGGGAAACCATAAATTTAGGTATGAAATTTAGAGGAGGAAAACCTAACCAATGCAAATCGATATCAATCAAAGTTCCTACAAATATGTCAGCTGTGGCATAAAAAGTATATCATTTTTACATGTTAGTAGGAATACTCTATAATTTTTTTGTTATCTTTTTATTACGTAAGAAGTTGGTTTATCTGTACATGTGACTACACAGTGATAAGCAATGAAATGGTTTCGTTGCCTTTCATCATGTAGCGTTTCATACCGTTTTTCATCCCGCACATAAGAGTATAAAAAAGATTACGTTTTATAGGGTAACATGTGAAATTGTCACCCCGCGAAAAACCATTGTTTACTGAGATGAAGTATTGCCACCATTGTTGACCGAGGCGAAGCATTTTTTTTTTTTTGTTTTGTTTTTTGGTTATCCTGAATGTTTTTCAGTATATTCTAAACGGTGAACCGTACGCGCAAACATTTTGCGCAGTGAACAATTTTTAATATATTCGATCAGTGCATACTATCTATTCAAGATATATTACTGGATTCAGGTACTCTTCACACAATTGCTCTGAAAAAATATAGTTCCATTCATGATCAGCAGATACAGGATTACAACAAATGTATAGAATATCGATGTGTATGTAATACGTGGGAGAAAACAAAATTAAAGTCAAATGCTTTTAAGAACAAGAGACCCATGGGCCACATCGCTCACCTGAGTTACCTTGGTCCACATCAGAAGATTTTCCATATCTATTTGCATGTAAAACCGTAGTCCCAATTATGGCCCCAAACCTTCCCCTGGAGGCCATGGTTTTTGCAAACTTGAATCTACACTATGTCAGAAAGCTTTCATGTAAATGTGAACTTCTTTGCCCCAATGGTTCTTGAGAAGAAGATTTTTAAAGATTTTCCCTATATATTTGTATGTAAAACTTTGATCCCCTATTGTGGCCCCATCCTACCCCAGGGGGGCATGATTTTAACAAACCTGAATTTGCACTATATCAGAAAGCTTTCATATAAATCTCAGCTTTTCTGTCTCAGTGGTTCTGGGAAGAAGATTTTTAAAGATTTTTCCTATATATTTGAATGTAAAACTTTGACCCCCTATTGTGGCCCCATCCGACCCCAGGGGGCCATGATCTTAACAATTCATAATCTGCACTATATCAGGAAGCTTTCATATAAACCTCAGCTTTTCTGGCTCAGTGGTTCTTGAGAAGAAGATTTAAAAA
>NC_079168.1:91167872-91290372 GCF_947568905.1 Ostrea edulis | reverse complement strand
TTGGCCCCACCCTGATACCAAAACCCCTACCCCTGTGATCATCAAATTTACAATTTTGGTAAAGCATAACCTGTACTTTCTAAATATCTATTTAGTTTCAATTTAGTATCAATAGCACTTAAGAAGATGTTATTTAAGTGTTTTACATATAAACACTATATACCAAGTTTGGTTCCGCCCTGGGGTCAGAACTCCTACCCCGGGGATCATGAAATTTACAATTTTGGTAGAGGTCTTCCTGCTCTACATCACTATGCATTTAGTTTTCCTTACACGAGTGTGGTTCCTGAGAAGATTTTTGAAAACTGGTCAATTTTGGGCAGTTTTTGCCCCGCCCCTAGGGCCCCAGGGATGCTGGAGTCCTGAAATTTACATTTATGTCACCCTTGTCGCAATGATGCTTCATACCAAATTTGAAAAGAATTGGAATGGTAGTTATCAAGAAGAAGTTAAAAATGTTCAATTGTTAACGCACGACGTACGACAACCAATTGCAATAGGTCACCTAAAAAGAACACTGGTATAAACTGCGGATGATTCAATAGTTTTTCGTCGAATATATGCGGAAGTGGTCGACCAAGGCTATCATACTGTCCAGACCATGTTGCAGTGCTGCTCAAAATCTTCGGAGATCAAAACTAGACCAATACAACACCACATCCATCAATATTGCACATAATACTTTTCGGACGAACATGATATATCCGTACACCAATGAAAGAATTGTTAGGATGAAAGTGTCAGTTTTAGTCTGTTATAAGAAAATTAAATGATTTACCTCTTTTTTTCAATACGGCGATGTATATGTTTTCTTGACACCAGTGGGTGTATGAATCGAGATCTTCACCACATAGAAGGAGTGTATGGTTGCCAATATTTTCCCTCCTGAAATTATTTTTGCTTCATTTACATCTGCATTTGATAGTTTCTACTTTATTGATGCACTATTTTGTCTCTACTGAAAAAAAATGAATTAAAGAGTGTCAAAAATCAATTTACATCTCAGCAAGTATTTCAAATGAGACGCAAAACGTTGAATAATTGACTTTGTGGGCCTGTCCTTCAAACTTTATCCTTTGGAGGGCATTGTGTGCTGGCCAGCTGTACTTAAGCAGAACATGTCCTTTTCGAGAGAAAAAAAAAAACCCAACAACACAACACCAAAATATAAATCAAGCAAAATCAAACTATATGTATGAAATTATCTCAGTTATGTGCCCTATTAAGTGACCACAATCTATGGTGTTAATACAAGAAAACAAACCGAGGGGAGGGCTCTCGCAGTGATGCACAGAAGTAAGTTTGTTGAAAATCTATTGGTTCTACTCGTCAGCTTAATTTACTTATAAGTACAGACATTAATAACAATTGCAACAGACACAAATTAGAAACTCGACCAATCCAACCACACAAGAAACGTCTGCGAGTTTATTCTAGGTCGTTTGTATCACAAAATACGGGCTAATTTCTCCATTACTTTTCTTGTTCTTGGGGAAAGTTAGTTTAATTTGTTTAAAGGCCACTTTATTCCTCATAAAGATTTTTGTTCTGGCAATTTTATCATGATCTATATTTAGTCTATTGAACGATCTTTGATTTCATTGAGAAAACCATCCCATTTACAACGGCGCGAAATAACATGAATGAATGATGAGGGAAGGGTTTTACGTTGCTACCAATTTACCCAATTAATATAATGCACAGTCACTGTCTTAAACAGAACCACAACAATAACAGCATACGAAGTTAAACCTTCATCTCTGCAATATTTAGCATGTGGAAAATATTTCAAACTTGCTAAAGAGGAAAGGATCTCATTTTTCGAAAAGGAAACCATTGGTGGATGGGTGCGTGCGCATGTGCACTACATGTTTTATCAGAAAAGGATTTCAAAAATTGAAATACCATTATTTTTTCTATATGTACAAGTAAAAACACAGTATCCGTTTTGATAAGACCTTTTTATTTTAATCAAGTTACATGTAGCATGCCAGATGTTGAACAATTTTCTTAGAGCTGTTTTACTCAGGAACAGAGCAAAGAATTTCTGAAGTAGAAAGATGTGGCTACATGTTCATAATAACTGAAATATGGAAATTGTTCTTGCGGTTCTTTGATTTTCACCTTTTGACACAGTCCCGACCCTTTGGTTATTCTTAGATATGACAGATGATGTACAGATATTTGAAGAATACTAACAACACGTACGAAGACCAATGATAATACAGAAAATTTTAACCTATAGCTTAAGTGCACCTGTAATCAAAGGAGTATGATGATAGAACGTCAGCACCAATGAACTTTTAAATTAACACCAATACGCCCTAAACTGAAGGGAATCATTGTGATAAGAGGTCATGAGACCAACATCGCCCTTCCTATCACGTGGTCAACACGTGGTAAGATTTAAAGCGGAAAAAATGCAGGTCTTGAAAGTACCATGAAAGTAGCCAACGGGCGTATTTTTTGCATTTCATATATATTTCATGTTCGTCCGTGCATTTAACTGTATTTTGAGTATATAACAACTAGATGCAACCTGGGCTCGCGTGAGATCGGTGTAAATGGTTTCATTTTAATTGTGTATTCGATTAAATTCATTTGACTTAAACATAGGTGATAGTGAACATAATTTAATTATTTATTACTTTCAGTGAAAATAGCAGGACATTTTGTATGAAGCTCTTATTTATATTTTTTCTCAGTCTGACATATTTCATTAGCTCTCAGTTTCTGGAAGTGTTATATCAAGCTGAGTGCATTTCATGCTGATATCACCCAAAATTCAAAATGATAAGAATCGTCAGATGGAATCTGTGTTGATTCTCAGTTTGCCGAGCTCCTCCCTCCAAATTCAGTTCAACATTTTCCAACTTGTTGATTTTCTAACATTCATAATTACTGAAACCTCTTTTGAAAAAGCTTTTTTTCACTCGAATTGGGTTTGTGTTATATATCTTAGATCCACCACTGCTGTACTGCTGTAAACAGTGAGGGAAATTAACATTAGCTCTCAGTGCATTTTTTATAATAAATGTATGTCTTTCCACTGCTCCACACGTCTTCTATGCTCTGATTACAAAATATGGTACTTATACTGAAAATTAGAAAAATATATCTGACAGACTCTATTCAAACAGATGGTTCTCAATTAATCAATGCACATGTCTTGTAAAGACTAAAACACGTCCGAATTTAAGGAAAGCAGAATAATTAAGAAGGAGGGGATATAATCAGAGATTATTAGGTACACATATTTTTTTTTATTTCATTGTTTTAAAGATTTACCCACCACCCCACCCCACCCCCACATAGCATTATAGATGTCTTGCAGTCAGATCTGTAAGATTTATGTTACTCAGTAAAGTTATAATTAGAAAAAAGAAATGTAAGTAACAATTGTTCAGTTCATAACCGAATTGTAATGTAGCCTGTGTCACAACACTGTCCTTTGTAACATCACAAGGTCCATTTTCCTAATACACGTACGGTACATGTACCTCTCCTGTGTTCCTGTTGGTCATTTAATGCGGTAAAATATTGCGTAACACATAAATAATAAACATGCAACGGACCAGATCGGGATTTGAACCCGGGCCCCGTAAATCTCTAGTCACCTGCTCTACCAACTGAGATATCTGGCCACCGGCAATCTAACTGTCACGTTCTTCCCTCCTTAAATGTCTTCAAACCTTGAAGACATCAACCCGGGATCTTTATCTCTTGACAGGCATTTTCACCTGTCAGTTCCGGGGCTGGTCTACGACACCAAATGTGGTCAAGGAAAGGAAAAAATTTGATCTGGTCGGGGAATCGAACCCGTGACCCCTGTATTACAAGTCGGGGGACTCTACCCACTGAGCTACCCATGGTTCACGGAGGCGTAACAAAAGACAAATGGAAGTGTAGGCACCAAGCGACAGGGAGTCTGGGGACCGCTTAAGGTCCCCAACATGTCCAACACAGAACCCGGATTTAAGCATTCAGAAAGATGGTTGGGACTTTTTAAATTCAAACTTGAGGGAACGTATTAATACCCTAATTTTAGCCCAGATACAGAGAATTTTAAATGTGACGTTTTTGATAGGCATAGACGACTTAAGTTTATGTTTATTTATGTGGGGGTGGGGGATATTATGTGTAGGGCCTGGCTTATGTGCTACCGTCCTGAATGGTTTTTTTTTTTAATGTGCATTGTCCAAAGTAAGATCTTCTACATAAATGAGTAATTCATATTTATGTTAATTGGCGAGAAGTCTCGATCTTGAATTCAAAACTATTTCTTATTGATGTACAGTAAACCATTTAATTTCTTCTTCAGAAAACATGGATTACATTTGCAGCTAATAGATTAGGGATCACGGCGGGTGTGACCGGTCAAACGCGGAAGATCACTCCTCTAGGCACCTGCGCCCACCTCTGTTGTTTCCAGGCGGTCTGTGTTTGTCCTGCTCTCAATATTGTATTTATAGGATTTATGATATTGATCTTTATTCATGTTCTTCACCTTTTTCTTACTATCGTTAATTTTCAAATATTGATAATTTATGAAAAACTTTCTTGGTGTATCAAAGGGCTTAGATAAAAATGCGAATATAGACTTCAAAATAGAATCATTGATCGTCATTTCGAAAGACTACCAGAATAGTATGCTCAACTTTATATGAGAAAAAAAATCAAGTTTAAACGCGCTACTATCGCGAAACCTTTCGTGTTTGAGAACGTAAAACGTTGGCGTTTAATTGTGTTACTTTCGCGAAATAACGCGCTTCTTTTGTTTTAGAATTGTGTTATTTAGTTTCCTGTTTTTTCTCGACTACTAGGCGAATTTCAAAGTTGATAGATTGTTAAATGGGCGGATTCCAATAATTTGATAAACAGAGCTTCTATACACATGTATTGTTTGTTCACACTCGCCAGCGAAATTGCAAAATCCCCACCCATTATTCAGTCTCCCGATTCGTACAGACATTCTCCGAGAAAATAAAATCTCGTTAGTTTTCTGTAACTAAAAGAATATCAGTGAAACTGATAGATGCTTCTCAAAATGCATCTAACCAATGAACTACTTCATATGACAAATGACTCACAATAACTGTTGAAATACTGTTGAAATGAAGGTTTCTTTTTCATATGTAACTTACATGCTGAGTGACGTTGACCTTCACAAAATGACCCTGAGTGACTTTTGTCTGAAAGTAACCTATGCGGTGGCCGAGAGGTTAGAGCGTTCGCCCCGCATGCGGAAAGCATTAGGTGTGAATGTCACGGGTTCTCGGAGATGACCTTAAAAACGGATGTCCTGTGTCACAGTAGGTGTGGCATGCTAAAGAACCCTCACTGCTCAATGGCCGTAAGCGCCGAGTATAGGTCTAAATTTGAAGCCCTTCACCGGTATTGGTGATGTCTCTCGAGTGAGACGTTAAGCAAGATACAATCAATCAATCCTATTACTTGTTTGTGTGATATATGATCAAAAACTGTTGAAAGAAGGCACTTTTTCCGTATACAAGTTTTATACTCTGAGTGACCTTGAGCTTTACAAAATGACCTTGAGAAGACCTTGGTCCAAAAGATTAATTGTTGAAATGAAGTATTTTTTCATATATATGGTATGTATTCTGAGTGTCCTTGACCTTTACAAAATGACCTTGGGTGACCTTTGTCTGAAAGCTTTATTTGAGAGATTCATTATCCTTGGACGAATTTGGCTCCACTCTTTTGGCACGCTGGTTTTGGCTATATTTAGCTCTAAAATTTCATAGTTATTTCGGATTTCAAACATTTCGGTTGAGCATCACTGAAAAGACATTATTTGTCGAAATGCGCATCTGGTGCATCAAAATTGGTACCGTATAAGTTTTACATTATGACCCCTGGGTCGAGGCCTCTGCTGGTGGACTGTTAGTCCCCGAGGGTCTCTACAGCCCAGTAGCTAAGTACTTCGTTACTAGCTTGAAAATACGGATGTATATTTAATTGCTGTTATAAAATTTAGAAATTCATTTCAAAATTAAGGATTATCTCCCTCATGCATAGCTCTTATCCTTGGACGAATTTGGCTCCACTTTTTTGGCACGCTGGTTTTGGCTATATTTAGCTCTAAAACTTCATAGTTATTTCGGATTTCAAACATTTCGGTTGAGCATCACTGAAGAGACATTATTTGTCGAAATGCGCTTTTACATACATGTATATGATCAATCCCTTTTCAAAAACTGTTGAAATAATAAACCTTTTTACTTATACATGTATAATGTATATGTTCTGAGTGAGCTTGGCCTTTCCGAAACGACCTTAGTCCAAAAGTCCCTGTCTCAAGAAATATTTGTGATCAATTATGATAAATTTCTGATAAAAGGTTTAGGAGTTGGAACCTTTGATATTAAAAACTGTTGAAATAAGGAACTTCTATATGTTCTGAGTGACCTTGACCTTTCCAAAATGACTTGAAAGACCCTGGTCTAAAAGCCCTTGTCTCAAGTAAACATTTGTGATCAATTATATCAATATTTGATGAAAGGTTTAGGAGATATGAGCTCGGACGGACGGACAATATATGCTCCCCTGAAATTTCAGGGGGAGCATAAAACACTTTATTATCAATCGTAACTACTCGGCTATTTCCGTAACCGCAAATGAACCTCGTATGTGGATCGACGCCATCAGTCTGTTGCCATGTGTACACAAATGCAACTATGACGTCAGAGTCGTACGTTACAATATGAAACGCGAGCTTTCATATGAATCTAAGATATCATACATATCTAAAGTATTCTACCACTATAATTTTCCACTTACATATCGAGTGAAGAAAACGTATTAGAGTGAATAAAACGTTAATGATACCAAAACTAAGCTGTGGCGAAAATATAAATAACACATTATAAAGGGATTCAGTTCTGGCCTTTTAACTACTCATCCACAGGCGCGCTTCCGGCGAAGAAATGCATCGATTTGATGCAATTCTTGCGCCGATCCACGTCCGAGTCTTCTTACCGGTTACAGAAACAGACGAGCACGTGATCCGATTGACTTTATTATATGACTGAATAATTCCTAGCTCTCTCATTGGCTGAGATCCAACAATGTAGAAATCATACTACGTTATGTTTACCTGCACGTGACCTTCCAGGTGAACATAAGGAATTATTTTTTCCATATAGGACCAAAAAATAGGTCGGGAACTTCCAATTTGACGTGATCGATTATACTTATTTTTGCCGTCCAATGAAATTCCGCGTTTCTCACTGGGTTCGGCTAAGATTTCAGCAGGTTTGTTTTCCGGTCGTCACATTAACAATCTTGAAGGATTTTTTAATCATATAATAAAACAATTATTGCTGTTTTTGAGGTCAATACGATGATTTAGCCACCTTCGAAGTACAATAATCACCGAGCTCGGTGAAAATTGTACTCCTAAGGTGTCTAAATCATCGTATTGACCTCAAAAACAGCAATAATTGTTTAATATCTGTACCTAAACCACTATATGATGCTCTCAATCTGTCTTGCTGAAATGGATCAACTAACACTGACAAAAGAAGAGGTTTATCGTTCGACAAGAAGCCATTAAAACATTTGTAAAACTTATTTTGCTACAAATTTAGTGCTTAGTCTATTTTTGATTGAATAAGGAAGAAATTATCAAATCGGGAATAATTTTTCAAATACCAACTCTCTTTCTTTCTTTCTCTCTCACATTGTCTGATTGAGATACGTAACTTTTTGTTAGATGTTGGGTTTATCGCTTATTTACGTGGTCATTCATGTGTGTCTCAGTCAACAGGAATATGACAGACAGCGTTAAGGTTGAATGTTACGAGCATGCGTGAATAGTAATTATAAGGTCATGTCAGTTTTAAGGATCATGGTGTTTGTCTTGACCATTGACCCAATTACCTTATCACCTGACCTCGGGTGACCGGTAGATACACATGTATGCTTGGTAACGGCCTGGTATAAAAGTTCCTTAAATAGCATGATGCTTCCTATACATAGGTTTTATTGCAATTATGCGGTAAACCAACGTCAAAGTGGCGTTTACATGGGATGACCGGAGAGCCTCAATTTGTCACTGGTTGTATCGTTAACAATACCAAAGATAGGGTGACATTAACCTACATGTAACCGTAGTCGGCCTCCAGTTTAACTATAGTTATGAACCTTTATATTTTGCTAGATGATCAGAAGTAAAGATTTATATTTCATAGCCGCTATCTAGGACCTGAATCCATGTTTCAGAGGCCATAAGTTCACCATTTTAGAAAAGCTCCCATTCTTAATTTGTATTTTTGATATGAGTTCAGGTTTTTGTGCTAGATACTAGTATACGTAAGTAAAATGTTCTTTTTTTTACTATATAACCTATGTATAGCCGCGCTTTGGAGAATTGAAAGGGCTTCTTCCATTGTCAGTTTAATTGTATGCTCCTGTTTGTGAGCTAAATTTTCAAAATTAAAAAAAGAGGGTTTCAAAATAATAATTGAATTTTCACTACATGATCCACATTATTCCGCCCTCTAGTCTAAACCCTTGATCTAAGGGGTCAAGAATTTTACAATACGTAGCTTGCTCGTGTTAAGCTATATGTCCAAGGGTAAATAATTCTAAAGTTACATCTAAAGATCAGATTATATTTAAAGGGCATGGTTCGAACTCCTTTACCCGCCCCAAACCCATGCCTGAGGTTAAAAGATGTCATCGCATGTTTAGTTACACAAGTAAAAACTAAAGGTTAAAATTTGTTTGGTACATCTAAATAACCTTTGATTTTTATTTATGTATTTATTTTGTTATTAACTCCACACTACAGTCATGTGGTGTCATTATTTCGTTGATAATTCAAGGATGTATTAGTGACTACTAGTATTTCTTCGCCAATCGTTCGACATTCGACCTTGAAACGGAGGTCTCAGGTTATGGTAGGCGTTGGCACGATAAAGACCCTCACTTCCAAGCGCAATGGTAAAAAATTTGTGGTGACGTATCATTCTACATGTAGAATGGGACAAAACTATTATACGATACACCTATTGCTTAAATTTGCAAGGTACAGCAATTACAGGTCCAAGGCTCCTAACTCCGCTGAACCTAAGTCAGTCAACTTAGATTTAATCTGTAACTCGCGATCATTAATTTACAATAATTATCTGAGAATAACTTCAATACCTGCGAACACAATGCACAATTATTGGGAAGATTGTGTATGAAATTTTTAAGGGCCGCACCTGACATGCGAGACAATGAAAAATCCTATCGGAAAATAATTTTCCTTTTGGAATTAATTTCCTAAAAGCCAATTTTTTCCAGAGAATCTTTAAATTTTACAAAAGCCTCTTTTCCTTTAATAGACAGGTTTTTTTTATGGAGATGATTAAATCACTTGTCGGTGAGGGTCGTCTGACAAAAGTGGTGATGATACCTTTGGTTTTCTTAAGAAGCGAGCGGTCGGTGGATTTGATTTTGGTAAAAATGCTTGTATCTGATCTGAAGATATACATCTTCAACGATCAACGTTCGATATCTTTTCAACACGAAGATAATTGTAGGTTTTCTTTTAAGGAAAAAAATTAGAATCAAGTTCTCTCTCTCTCTCTCTCTCTCTCTCTCTCTCTCTCTCTCTCTCAAAGCACCCTGGAAGAGATTCTGTACCAATATAAAATTCAATCCATAACGAAGGCTGTGTCACAAATCTTAGTGATGTTATATAAAATGAATACATTATCATATGAAAACTACCATTTTCGGTTCGGTATTATGAACCTTTTGCATTGCTTTTTTCACGCGATCGATTTGTCTGTCCTTGACCAAAGAAGGAAAAATATATAATCATTTCTAATTTTGTGATGACCGACATACTTTGTGAAATTTAATAGATAATTTGGCATCAAGTAACCTTTTACCAAGATATATCTTTGTTTCATAGATATTGCCAGAAAATATGCTGTTCTCATAGACTTAATATCAAACTGATTAAGCGTTATTTTGGGAGATAATTAGTATTTTCGAAAAATCTCTTCGTCAATCACCTATGTTGTTAAAACCTTTAAATTGATATTGAGGTTTTGTGATCTACATTATCACTGTTCAAAAATAACGTATGCTCATAATGTATTGACTTCCTTTATCAAGGTTGGTTGTGTCTTGTTTAACGTCCCGCTAGAGAATTTTTCACTCACATGGAGACGTCACCATTGCCGGTGAAGGGCTGCAAAATTTAGGCCTATGCTCAGCGCTTACGGCCTTTGAACAGGGAGGGATCTTTATCGTGCCCCTGCTGTGACACGGAACCTCGTTTTTTTTGCGGTCTCATGATTTGAGGGACCGCCCCATTTACTCGCCTTTTACGACAAGCAATGGTACTGCAGGCCTAATTCCAGCCCGGATCCCCACGGGACCTTTAAGCAAGGGGAAAATCTGTTACTGTAGTAAAGAATACACATGACTGCATTGCTGATGATATACTGGATGAATTGAAATGAATATCAACATAGTCTGAACAACGCTTTAAGAGACGATCGCTACGGGACGACAGTTCTGACTCCAAACATGCCTATAGCATATTTCAGGATCTGGCTTGATCCGCGGCGGAAGATAACGCTTCACATTACATCATCTTCATAATACGGTGCCCCCATAAAGTAGCAGGATTAACTGAACTCTTAAAAATTTATATACATATAATTTTTGTGTGTGAAATTTAATAGATAATTTGGCATCAAGTAACCTTTAATTAAGATATATCTTTGTTTCATAAATATTGCCAGAAAATATGCTGTGCTCATAGACTTAATATACCAACCTGATTTTAAAGCGTTATTTTGGAAGATATATTGTTGCTACATGTACTTCGAAATTAGCTGGACGTCCCCATATGAGTTAAAGAGAGGGACGTTAAACAATATACAACCTACCCACCAAAATAACTGTATAAACGCCCTTTTGACTATCAAAGTGTGACTTATAGAAATTCAAGGATATGTTTCACTTCAACCGAACGCAGTATCGACAGCATGACGTCAATAAGTTAAAGTGCGTGACGTTAAAAATGAGAAATGTCAAAAACAAAGTGCATTCCTGAGCAAACGAGGGAAACACCTAAAAATAGCTTTCTCACCAGTTAACGCGAAATACAATAGATTTGAGGTTATTTCAAATTCCAGTTCTTCTAGCATGTAATTCGAAAATGCATAATTCTTTAAAATATCAACAGAGAAGAAACTACATGTAGATCTATGTTGAAAGAAAAATGTCAGCATTCACGATTCTTTAATCACATTAATTGTAAAATATTGTATCTTTTAAATTCACAATGCTCTCCAGTTGACATTAAGCAGACTCTTATATTCTCGTCGAGCATGGATTATTTTTATCTTTTGAGTACATTGTAAAGAATAAAAGTGCACCCCTTACATTGGTGTTTCTGGGGGGGGGGGGGGGGTCAGTTAATTAGTGCACCCCCTTACATTGGTGTTTCTGGTGGGGGGGGGGGTGTCAGTTAATTAGTGCACCCCCTTACATTGGTGTTTCTGGTGGTAGGGGGGTCAGTTAATTAGTGCACCCCCTTACATTGGTGTTTCTGGTGGGGGGGGGGGGTCAACTAATTAGTGCACCCCCTTACATTAGTGTTACTGGTGGGGGGGGGGGGGGGTCAGCTAATTAGTGCATCCCCTTACATTAGTGTTACTGGGTAAGGGTTTTGTCAATTAGTGTGTCCTTTACATTGGTGTTACTAGGTTTTTTTCAGTTAATTAGGGCACCCCCTAACATTGGCGTTTTTTACACTGTACCTTAGAGACCTTTTTCACATAATTCAGCAAGTCGTTTCATCACACCAATTCTATTTCAAAAGAATAATTTTTTTTATTTAATGTATTTAAATCAGTCTATGAAATAAGGGGTATCGTTTCAGTGGATTTTTATATCAACTACTTTATAATCTAGAGCAATGAAAACTGAAACGTCAACGGAGTTTCACGAAAAATAAACTTTATCAGTGTCCGTAACCTTTGATGTAAAGCAGTTGATCTCAGGTTAGCCAATTAAATGCATGTACCTTATCGAACATATCTAATTTGGTATTATAAATATCTTGGGATGATTTGTAGAGTTTGAATTTAGCTAAGTACAAATCTTCCAGGTAGAAAGATAAGGAGATTTACATGTAGAGTACATATTCTGGTTATCAAATAGTTCATGGCTGTAGGGTAATTTGCTTCATAATAGATACCTCCCTTTAATTTAAAAGTACACAACAAAATTAGATTTCGATTTTTGTCATTTGAATTTACGTCTCAGACAACAAGTGAATTCAGTGGAGTCCCCCGCTTCAAGTAACATTTATTTAATTTATTTGCTTTTGAAAATGAGAAAATAATTTTAAAAAATTCATTGCTGTATTAAAATATTAAACCTATCTGTTACCAAGAGTGGGTTTGTGACCTTGATGATTGGGGTGTTAGATGGCAGCCTTATGTGATAAAGACCCATCATGTGAAGTTTCGTCGCTAAAATAAAATAGTTTATGAGATATCATCCTCAAATAATTTTCTTCTCAACTGAATCAATGACTGTAACTTTTCACCTAAACACTGAAAGGGTCATCCTAGCGTCAGAGTCTTCATGTGATGTTTATTTGATACGGCTCACATAGTATTTAGGCTATTTTTACCATTAGTGACCTTGACCTACGGTTATCCTACAAACTCTCTATGTGAAGTATCAAACTTTCTTGGATAGGTCGGGGCATAATTATTTTAGAATTTAATCATATAGGCTCACGGCGGGTGTGACCGGTCGACAGGGGATGCTTACTCTTCCTAGGCACCTGATCCCACCTCTGGTATATCCAGGGGTCCGTGTTTGCCCAACTCTATGTTTTGTATTGCTTATAGGAGTTATGAGAGTGATCACTGTTCGTTATCTTCGCCTTTCATGTGACTCCCAGCTGGCCGTCAGATCTAATAATAATAATAATACTAATAACTCATAAAGAGTATCCTTCATTATTGAAGACTCGGAGAACTCAAACTTTATTTCAGATATCCTGAAATCAACGTGTTACATACAGACAGATATCAAAGACCGACGGACTAAAATTAGTATCTCCCGTTTTTGCTGAAGCGGAAGACAAACTTATATTGTAGTACTTGCATCATATGTATGTTCAATTAAGAAATAAATTTCATTTTGAAAATTCATGAGGGCACGAACTGCGATGCTTTACTCCAGCATGCTTCATGAAGGCGGTGTGAAGCATTGCAATTCATAACCTCATGTATTTTCAAAACTGAAATTTATTCTCTGTATTTACATTCTACTTTCACTTCTGTCTGAATTCTCAGCCGTTAGAACAGACGTACTATATTTATCCAGATTCATACGCACATTCTTCACATCTGCATCGCATTCATGAGGAAATAGCTATCATTACAATTGGTAACGATATCGAGGGCGAAAACTATAAATATGTGATTCTATGATCAGATTTAGAAAAGGAAGTCGCCATACTCATACAGTGCACTGCGGCAATCTGCAAAGTGTCGGTGTTTTCAACAAACAAAAACTATGTCTGCGAGGAACCTCACAATTTCTCCAATCGTTTCATTTATGTCCTGTTGTTTTCTTATAAATCGTGTTTCCTGAACGTTGGGGCTTCCCTTTAAATGGGTATTAACGGTAAAATAAGCAAGAGGCGTATGAAAGAGCAGAAATAGTCTCTTCAAAAGAGCACGCGTCGTTTGCAACACCCGCACCCGGAACTGTTCTGATCGTTTCGCTCGCCTCTTCAAAAGTGGCGATCCCGGAGTGTTATCTCACCAGATAATGATAATGGCGGCCATTAATCGGAATAAATTCATGGCCTAAATGTATACGGTTTCATTCTCTTTTTTGGTCCTGCAAATATTTTAGATGAATGAGATCTGAAGGTGTTGAAACTAATTCAATTTGTTTTTTTTTTTAATTGCCAGTGATACTTGAATGATATCAAAAAGGATATTTGAGAATTGCTTTTGACAAAACATCTTAAAAGGATCGGTTTTACGAAATGTTAGAATTGAGAAGGTTTTTTCTTCCAATTTTGTCTCTTTCAACATTTAATAAGAAATGTAACGCATAGCTTTAGGTTATGTAGCTTCATATCAATTCTAGTATCGCAATTTTGTTGCCTATCATAAAAAAAATTCCGAACAACTTTTGAAAGAATTTAATGAAAAGTATTGTTTAAAAAATAGCAACAAGTCACACTCTGTTATATCTACAATTTTACCACTGTGAGAAAACTTTAATATGTTTGTATACAAATGTACACGCTTTAGATCTATAACTTGATATACTGTGAAGATTGCCACTACAAAGTACACCATGAAAATACCAGCATGTGTACAATCCAGTTTATCCTTTTCTGTTGCCGTAAGTATCCTGCAGAGGTACTGTAAGCTTATCTGAATATGTTCGTGAACTATATGTAACACGTATTCGTATCAACTGTTATAAGAATTTAATGACATCTACATGTATAGTATATTATTTATATTCAGAATTTATTTCTAAATATCTTATTATATGTACATGTAACAGCTGCGAGTTTTGCTACAGATTGATTGCTGTTTTCCACCACACTCAACAATTTTTAAGTTATCTGCTTTTTATTAGTGGAAGAGAGAACCCAGATACAATGTACCTGGGAAGAAACCATCGACCTTCCGCAAGTAAACGGGGAAACTTTCTCACTTACCGACGCGAGTGGGATTCGAACCCGCGCCGACTAGAGGTGAGAGGCCATGTGATTTTGAGCGCGATATTCTAACCACTAAATATAGATTTACTTCCACATTGCTGCAAATCATTCACCTTGTAATGCTGGTCTCAGTAAAATGACTGATAACCAGTTTAATGAACACATATTATTATAAAATCAAAATCAGTTAAAGATCTGATAACTTCAAGCAAGTTTGGTTGGTCTTGCATACATGTACAAAAATATAAATGTGCATTATGTCAAGTACCCAGACTGAAAGTAAAACATCTTTGGTAATTCTCCATCATTTTTCACCATCTTGACATTCCTTACAATAACCTTTGAGAAAACTGTCGCTGGACTAACAATTATAATTCCAAGACGTGAAACACAGATGTCAGCGAAGACGCTCGTGTACTAAAAGCAGATTATGATCAAAGTTAAAATTGTTCACAGGAAAGCCAAAAATTATAAACCTAATCTACAATGGTCGGAGCAATAAGAAACTACAATAAATGAGTTCGGAAATTTCTACTTTCAAAGGTCACGATATATTTTTGATTTAGTTAGCATGGAACATTTGCGAATTTTTACTTGTTAATTCGAAAATTTAAATCAAGCATTGATTCAAACTGAGGTGATTTTTATGTACTTTGAAAATGAAAGATACATGTATGTTCCAGACGGATGTGCAGAATAATTGGAGTTTAAAACTTGTAACATATTTACAACGTTTCATCATTCGATGTCTTAATGGGGTACTATGAAACCTGCTTAAAATGTATATTTTCACCAATGTACGTTCCCTCGAGATTTGAAGGACACATAAGTCAAACTCAGTGCACGCCCGCAAAATGCAGGCAAGGTCATTCATTTCCTGAATCTATTAATTTTCTTTTTAAAATATAAATCTGCGGTTTCCCATAAAACTTTAATAAGATATATTAGATAATGTATGTAGGGTACCTATAAAATGTACATTCATTTGTGTTGCTAATTAAGATGGTGTATTGATGCAACGCAAGCATAGCGACCCAGATCTGCGATAGGTGTGCTATAATCATATGCAGATTATGTTTCTGAAGCGTGCACACGATGGATTAAAGGATTTAGTAAACGTCTAGATTGAATCACATTGATAACGTATTATCCCCCATCTCTGAAATCGTCAAGTCACGATCATAAAATATTCTGTCGACCGAGTTGTATTTAAAAATGCATAGTTTTGAAAATAAAATGTTTCAAAGAAAGAAAGAACTGAGGGGGAGGGGGACAGAAACCGCGGTCGGCGCATGGTGATTAGAAATTGTATGTTTTTCCATATAATTCTCATGCAGACGTGTCACAGACGTATCTATTAAGGAAAACACAACTTCGCTGTCATTCTCACCAAGTGAATCACGAACATTTTGTTTTACAAATGCCCTCTGTACAAAATGGTTTCTACAAACTTTACGTAACGTTCTTTTCATTTATGTGCTATTGACTAAGTTCTAAAAATGGAGCCATATCAAATTATATAATATCTATTCTCTACAATATTATCCTGTTCATAGAATAAAAGATATCTTTACAACTTTTTTTTCCACAAAATTCTGTTAAATATGTACATTATGTGCGTTACACAATGCAGAGAATTTGATCACATTCATTAGGTGAATCGAACATTTTGCAATAAAAACCCAACTCTTAAATTTCCCTTGAAATACTCATCATTGCAACCGCATTTCATTTCACCAAATCGCTTACTTTAATGATCGACCTTCTTTTTCTTTAAAGTCTCGTCCCAGAATACAAATATACATGTTGACCGAATTTTCCGTAAACGTTGACCGACATGCTTTATTTTCACATTTGATTGTCGATTTTTGGACGAGATTTCGTGCAATCCTCTGAACATACAGATAAACATCAGAGGCACGCGATGCACAAATTCTGCTGTCAATGAAAAATGCTCCGGCACAAGAGCATCGAAGCGCTCGTGTTACTGTACCGATTCGTTTTGCAGGTATTAAAAAAAAATTGTTCATGAGCAAATTATTTTCATCATTCCTAGCAGATTACTTGCATTTGCTAGAAACGCATATACTAAATATATCGTTTTCCTATCACCGTTGTGTTGATCAATATAATATGTTTACGAGTGTGAATGTACGTCAGTAACAAATATACGCATTAATCGAAAAGCGTGCTTTAACAGCACATCAAAACAAAATGATCAGACAAAATTATTGATAAAACTTCTGTACAGAAACTTATTCAAAATTAGTACTATGCTAAAACCGAAGAGGTACAAAATAAGGAGAAGGGGTCTATTACAGATCGAAACAAAGTGCCCGCGGGTACACATGTATAACCCATCACACACAAAAATAGAACAATGATATGCTACGATAGGAAATAACCTGGTTAACTAGATCACTGGGGGTACCTGTATATCTGTACATTTGGGAAAAAAATAAGGCTTCAAACCTGCGCAAATCTTCTGTATTGGACCATGAATCTTTGTAATCAGTTTACATAGTGTCACTCCTTATCAAAATTCAACATGGGCCTGTCATCAACTGGATTTTCATCCATGCACATGTTGATGCACATGCAAGAATTTTCAAAGGACATCTCCACTATTCTGAAGGTCACAGGGGTCACTCAGCCCTTCCCCGTCACGTGATTTCAATTAGAAAGGTTTTGCCCTCTCACTCTCAGGTTAGGACCCTTGTTATATAATAGACCAGAGCAGATGGTTTTAAACGATGCATACATTAACAGAATTTAAAAGTTCACAAAAAGTTCACTGATAATTCTAATTATATAGTCATTACAATAAGTTTATTAAAGAATCATTACTAAATAAACCTACAGTATGTTTGCTATAACAATATAAAGAAATAACATTTTATAAAATTCATATTCAATATCTACATCCAGCACGTGCGATAACTTTTTACTTTGCGATGATACGTTGAATTAATCGTAAAACGTTGGCATGTTTTGACATTTATATATTACAAAAAGAGTTCCTCGAGAGCACTACCGTGTGTACATATATATTTAGAATACACGTTATATATATAGACAATGGTGAACAAGAGAACCTGCAGGTCTCAGCTAATATATTAGGTCACTGACTCTCTTGGTAAAATTCGGCTAAATGGACTGCGAGAGAAAAGGGGCGTGAGCTTGCATTTACATAGTTCCGTTCTGGGAGTATAGAAGTATTGTTAACGAACTCGGTGGATATATGCATAAGTATTTAAAATCAATACTACGATCTATAGTGGGAACTACACTTGAATTAGAAAAACAAACAGACGATTGGTTCATTTCTGGGTAAAAGGGTACCCTTTCCCTTATATGGAAGTTCATGACCTAATTTCACTACTATTATAAATGAACGATCAGCTGTTAGGCTGAAGTATCCGACTGTTCACTCGAAAGCACTGCTCTTGCCTTATCAGTTGTGTGTACTATCGTAGCATCATGACAGAGGTTATGACAAGCATGGACCATCATTCGGACCCCTCCGCAGATCCCATCATGGATATAATTGCTGGGGGGACCCGCTACAAGGTAAGCCCATTTGTATTGCTATTCTCAAAATATATTTTCAGGATCAAAGTGCATGTCAATAAATCAAAGATTTTCTTGGAAACCTATAATATCGATTTCCTGTCAATTTCATGCACAAGAATACATTTCTCGTCTTTACACCTGTCTGTTGCAGAACACGTGCAGATATTGTTTGAATTTCCTTTTTACAAAATTGATCAGTTTTATTGCAGTGCAAAATCTAAGTACATACCTGTCATCTAAAAATAATTTACAAATCTAGTAGCTTCAATATTTTGCTTTCTACATGTATTGATTTTCACATATTGCTCCCAAAATCCCACAAGTAAAATTTGTATTAAGAAAGACCAAAAAAATATCAAAAAATAAATGCCTTCCCTGGTACCTGTTTAAGGCTATTATCTACAAAACACGTTAGGTAATTTATTAACAGTGTCTGCTTGTGAAATCTCTAAAAGAAGTCAATCTGATCTCAATATTTGGAAATGAAAACAAATGAATGTAAAAGTGTATTCATTCTGCCCGAAGTTCTAAAAATATACAGCTTTATGTATATTAAGCTAAAAGTTGATGAAGCACAGCGGTGAAAAAAGAATTATTTGTGCTCTAAAATTTTATTTCATGAAGTCCGTGAAGGTGTTAGGAAAGCTATAAATCTTTCTCATCCAGATCCCCTCCGACACATTGCATTGCTTTAAGTAAATTTGCGTCATTGCATATTGTTTAAATGATAAGCAATATTGCATGAAAATAGTATTTTATCATTTTAACAAGATTTTTTTCTCTCTTTCTTTAATTCCAAATTTACACTGTACATTGCGAGAAATGTTTAAGTTTTGACGAATTACTAAGTAAATCTGCATCATTGTTTGGTTTAATCTTATTCAGATTTCTTTAATAATTAATCTTCACTTTAATAAAATATGCAAATTCTAGTGATTGATAATGTATTATATAGTTAAAGGCAGATTCGAGTTTAAAGTTCACATTTTATACAGTCAATAGTATAATTTTCTATGACAGTTTAAGTATTGAAAATATGTTGTTCTAGCAAGAAATATCTGAGAAATATGAAATGCCATTTTATTTGAGGACCGAAATCGGATTATCTTTCCAAGGTATCGCAAAACTCTACATTGATGTTCCTTGTAGCAATATATTTTGCTCAATTGATTCCATTGACAGTGGAATTAATTACTTTCGTTTTCTCATTGATACGAGTGTCTGTAATTTAAGAAGCAATTGGACAAGTACAGTTTCTTATAATAATTCAATTACAATCAGTTTACATCCAAACTAAAGAAGAAAAAGAAAAGTGCAAATGATTGTACCATAGTAAATGCGAGTTGAAGGTCGATGTCCTTAAATATCTGTTTATTCAGCATTGGCACTACTGAAAAATTGAAAAACAACGGACACTTATGATACGAGTTGAAGGTGAATCATTTAAATCTTTCCCATGCTTCACCTTGAAGGGGAATGCTGACCCTGCTTTTAGTCCGCCGCCTTTTCTATTGTTCTAATGATATGACGATATACGACCACTATCAGTCGACAAAATCAGACTGCATGGATACGCATATCGGGTTCATATAATGCACACTATTGCAGAAGGATTATGTACTATTGTTACCCATCAAGACACTGTATTAAATCAGATTTGTGCAACTTTGGCGGTGAAAAACATTTGCTTCCGTAACTGTTCACTATAACACACAAGCTCTGCCACTGTGATCAGTTGGTTGAAAACCTCTTACTCGACAGGAAAGATCGAGCAGATCAATCGTATTATATTCAGAGCGTCTTATATGTATATTTGTACTCCAATGAGCTTCTTTATCGCTAGTTTGTTGACACAAACTCGGTAATCTTTTGTCAAGGTTGTGCCGTTCGTTATGTATTCGACATTCGCCGAATTCTTCCTTGTGATAACAGAAGCGACACGGATTTTGTCGTCTGTTTAAAGGTGACGTCATACGTAACAACGGAGTGAAGCACTCATGTGACGTTTAATTGCTAAATATTATTCCGTGCCGCTAATTAAAGGGGTTTTGCTAAAGATAAAACCAAAATTTCGCATTGTAGCGGACTGCGTGTGTTAGGACGCACTCTGAGGGAGGTTTAAATATGACCCACTCTGTGACTTAAGTCCATATAAATTACCCTTGGTTTTCTTAAAATAATTCCATGGTCTACAATTTGTAAAAAGACCAGCAAATTACATGTTTTGTGTTTACGTACGACGATAAACACCGCGTCAGTGTTAAAAGTAATTTTGTTACTAATTCTTTTCTCTAAAAAGGTGATAACGCTGATACCTATGTACTGATTTGTTATACTTCGAACTTTAGTTTCGCATTTCCAAGGATTTTGTCATTAATATAATCGGTTTAGAGTTTCTCCTCTGCAAGGGTATCCTCTAGCAAAATTTACCTCCCTGTCAGAATTTCTTTTAATTTGATCATTTTCAGATTAAAATAATACAGCCATATCCAATTTAGCTCATTAACAGTGCTAACCATCTCCGTATCTCTCATCCGTAAATGCCTATCTGTCAGAAACATATTTTTTCGTCGTTTGTAATTACTTAATGGCGTGACAATAAAAAAGCACCAATCACAAATTACGTAGGTATTCAAACTTGGATACGTTTCTTCATTATCTAACAGAGCAGTGTAGTATGTGACGGGTCCTGTGTGAAATTTTTGGCCGATGAATTTTTGTAGGACAGAGAAGCGATACGTGATCGAGATAAAATTAAAAGAATACATTAGCACGATTAACTTTTTCGTCTTAGGAGTTCCAAGTCACTACTTTGACATTGTAAGTTAAATCTCAAAGACATATTTTTGACATTTATTGAATGTACTGATAAACCACACAACGTTATTCAGTTTTGTGAATGAAAAGGCGTGAAATGAATCATTTTTACATTTGAAATCATTTATCTCGTTTCACATCACTAAAAATACCATTTCTTAAAAAGTTATCTAAGATGCGCAGATCATTAGAATAGATCAAATTAAACCTATTTCTTGATTCATTGCCGCGGCTTGTGGATATCTGATAAGCAGTTTCACGATGATTGTTTCTTTCTAAGAATGGTTTTTCTTTCACGTCAGTGCGAGTCTATCAGATTATCTTAAAGATAGCACTCATTTTATCGACACTTTGCGCAATTTAGAATAAATGGCTCGTGCGTAAACAAATCTTGTTATAATAAAATTTATGTTATTTAAACCATTAATCGTTTTATAAATTTACATGCATCGTTTTATCCTTTAACGCTATTCGTTAATTGCCAATTTAACGGGAAAATCACGATTTGTGAGGGATTGAGCTATATATATTTAGTAGGGGTCGTGTCGATCTAATTTTACGCCAAGCCACAACTTCCAAATATTTCAGGTATATTTCCAACTGAGTAAAGTCCATCAAAGATATAAAAATCATATCCAAAACCATGACAAAGAAACAGATGCAAAATATTGCTTTTTAATGTGTAATTAACGTATGTTACCGACGTCAATTCAACAGCGTGATATTTACGTGTAAAGCATCGTACTGACGTCATACATGTTGAAAATTTGACACTTGTCACTATGACAGTGTGAGGCCTGCATATTTTTGACACCGCTTTCGTTTCTTTCTCTATTAATATATTTGTTATCTCGAATTGGCTAATTGATTCTAGAAAGTAATCGTCAAAGCGGAGATTAACTTAAACGGCGATAAACCAATAATATTACATTACCACTGCGTGTTATTATTGCTGACGGTTCACACACAATGATGAGGTAAATTATCCAGATATTATTTTTGTTACTATTTTCTATTAAGCTTTTATTTTTAGGTACCATTTATAGATAAGGCATTTCTTTTATGGCACTCGGGGAAATGAAAGATTCGTAATTGAATCCCAGAAATATAATATAGAATTCATTGCCATAAAAGCTCAAAGATGACAAAAAAGATGACGAAAAAGATGACCAAAATATACACAGTGGTTACACTATTTTCCACACATCTTAAGCTTCTTTACAGTTAAACACAGAGGCGAACAAAAGATGGCATTTATATGTATCAAATATCATAATACATTGTATAGGTTTTTATTTGAATTGACATATGGAACTTATCCCAATATCGGTATAAAAAATCCATTTTTGTTTCGAAGAACGGTGCAATTTATAATTTACGAGCTTAGGGAGTAGAACAGATTCCTTAACCATACAACTAAGACGAATTCACTTTTGATCTTAATCTCACTTTTAGCCGTTATTTCTCGTGTAAAAGAGAGGTTGAGATCAGAAGTAGGCTCCTCTCCGTTTTATGGCACCGGAGCCAGATGTTGATGAGACACAAGTCACGCATGTCCCCTCGGTCGCCAAAAATAAGTACACTGCTTGTATACCATGACCCGCGTGGGTGCGGTGTTAATTAGTCTATGTATAGTTCATTTACGACAACAAATCATTTATTATTCAACAAACACATTTCCATATAAAGAATCTAGAGATCACTGTAATCTTAGCCCTGGGACAATCGATATCATTTGATAAATAACTTTATATGAAGTCATCTTCTGCCGCAGTAAGCCCTTCAGTCACGGAATGCTGCTGCCCATTTCGACGCTTCCAGGCTATTTATATACTACGTCCCCAGTCCAATGAAGGGGGAAATCAAGCACTTTTAGTACCTCTCCACTATTTATATAAAACCCAACGTGAATCGAACACATTTGTTTCATTCAACTGAAAATGCTGTACGGGTATATCGCTCTGGTTCCGTATACTTACACTGATCCTTAAAATTACAGATAATGATGCAGTGTTTAGAGATTGGTCTATTCGACGAAATTGAGTCCCTTGGCGAAACCTGCACGGCAGAAACCATTGCCAAGAAATGCGGATATGACGTTGCTGTGTTAGAGCGGTTGCTTAGTACTCTAGCAAGTTACAACCTTTTGCAGAAGGATTGCAACAGGAAAGGTAATTTGAATCTTTATGATTCCTTGTTGATTTCTTGCATAGTGTCTGACAATGAACTTGATATTACAATCAACAACAAAAACAACAACAACAAAAACAAGTATATCACAATATTTGTGACGTAAATGAATTCAAACAAATGAAATAAAAATCCTAAAATTAAAATTACCCCTCGAAAATCAGCGATTTCCAGTAGAGGCTGTGGTGCGAATGTCGCATTGATTAACCAGTTTCTTTATCTACTCAGTCGTCAGGGTGGGAGGATGCGAGCCGCTAGTTAAAGACGTTAGGCTTAATTGGATAATGAGTCTGTTTACCCGTTAAGGGTGGCAACTAATCAAATCTCTAGTACTTTCTTGCAAGCTTTAAAGTTCGTAAACAATTGCCTGTAATTACAATTGACGTTTTTGCCTGCAATAAAAAAAACCCCTCTCCTATCGTCTGCCATCACATTCCTTCCGATACTATATTTATTACATTTCATTGACGAATGTTTCACAAATAACAGACACACATTTAATTAGAATCAGACTATCCAAGCCTGAGCATGCGTTTTTGTTTAGACTGCTTTTGGTTTTTTTATGACCGCCTGATGTCCAAGGGCTATTTCCGTGTCTTTTGCTTCAGCGAAGGCCCCAATCCATCACTGGTAATATTCATTGTGATGTTAGGGCAGTCCACTCTCAGAGGTGTTCATTAATTAAATAACTATTTGATTACTGCGTGGGATGAGCAACTAATGTCCATATTGTGGGAAATGGTTCATACTTGGGGTCAATTACAAGACGCAAATGGAACACAATTCGTCCATATCGTAACTATGTCATCTGTTTTTCTTAACCCATGTATGTCATATCCATTTTGATAAATGAAACACTAGGGATTTTGTGGTATGAATGAACGCGTTTCCCAAGATGAATGCTATAATTTGACCCCACATCCTCAAGGTTAAGTTACCGGAAAAGCCCATCCCTCGAGATAAATGGCAGCGAAGGAATGAATCTGGAGAGCAATGGTACTTGTGATTTATATACTTCGACGTTAAACGTTTCCGTTTACTATCGATAGAGAAGTAATGAATAAAAAGCCCCATAAACAATAGTTTTCTTTGGGAGTGTTGTACAATTAACGAAAAACGAAAAGTCACTTTATAGTATAACAATGAACTCATCAGAGCAGATACAATTATCATACCCATATTTATCAATCCTATGTCCATACCCTTTAATAATGATATAATAATGATATATATATATAGAGAGAGAGAGAGAGAGAGAGAGAGAGAGAGAGAGAGAGAGAGTGTGTGTGTGTGTGTGTGTGTGTGTGTGTGTGTGTGTGTGTGTGTGTGTATGTGTTCCAACAATACTAGACACCCAAAAGTGTCGGATCCACCAAGTGGATGCAAGGTTAGATTAAAAAATAATATGAAGCACCGAAATGACCAACGACAAGAACAATTGTATTGTAAAATTTTCGGGACGACCTGTCCCTTTCTCAAGGCAAACGGAAAAGTTTAAGATAAGTAAAATATGTACAAAATTGGTTAGCACTAAATCTACAAACATATATACACTGCAAATAACTTTATTGTATTTGACTTGCGTAATCAATAACTTATTCAAAAGTATATATGCTGTAATAAATAGTATCTTGTTCAATGATAAAAATAAGAAGAAGAAAAACAGACCAAAATTTTGTTAGTATGAAACTATGAAAAATTATATGTTTGACAAATCATACAGTATTTGTATTAAAGGAGTACTGGGCTATTTTATAAAAGAGTGACGTTTACGGTGAAGGTGCCCAAGCGTGCGAGAACATATTAGAAACATCATGGAGATAAGGATTTCGTTTACAGTATGTAGTCGTACTGAATAATGATTTTTATGCTAAACATGAAATTTTACTCTCCATACATTGCTCAAAGAGGCCCTGCCTACCGTGTTTTTCGTCTGACCGTCTTTTACCGCTAGCATCCTGTAGGCCATCCACCCCGCCATGTTATCGTAAACGTTCTAACTTCAGCTTGGGACGTCACGTGATCATAAATAATTCAAAATGGGGTGTTCACTATCCGACTCGAAGAAGAAATGATTAAATAGGAAATTAGCTTCATTACAAGTTAAATTCCTTAATGGGTATAACTTATTTAGCTTGTTATAACACACATATTTTTTATTCCGCGGGTAATATATATATAAAACAAAAAATAATATTGTCTATTATGTAAGTTTTGTTGTAAAGACGACGAGTGAGCTCAGGTGAGCTAAAAGGGACCATTTATTCCAATATCAACGTCTGTATAAACTTACAAACAACTTCAGTCACATATTAATTCTGTAAATCAATAGACGCTGAAAGTATTTTTGCAACATTTTCACAATAAATCAAGGTGAATATATTTAATGCAACTGATTAAGATACTTTGGCAAATTGTTGAGAACTATAAGTCGATTACTTATCTCGATGTAAAAATTAATTATCTCATTATAACTAGTTAACTAACTTTTTATAACGAGATGATTAATTTGTTAAAACTAGATACTAACTCGTTAGAACGAGCTCGAGATAATTAACTTGTTATGACGAAATAACTAATTCTTTATAAAGAGATACTAACTTGTTATAACGAGATAATGAATTACTTATAACGAGAAAACATACTTGTTATAACGAGATAATTAAGCTGTTATGACGAGTAACTAACTCTTTATAAAGAGATGCGAACTCGTTATAACGAGATAATGAACTACTTAAAAATTACATATTTCAGATTTATAATAAAAATGCTTCTTTTTTCTTTCTTTATGTACTGTATTCAAGTTTTGTGTCAGGCCCGATGGGTCGGGTGTTTGATTTACTTTTACACTGTCTGTTAACATAATGTTTGTGAATATACACGTGTCACTATAAATAAATAAAGTAAGTACTACTACTATAACGAGATAGCTACAATATGTACCCTGTTGTAACGAGATAAATCACTCGTAAAAACCAGACAGTAATTCATCATAACGAATTGATAAACTCGTTTTAACGAGATACTAACTCGTTATGATGAGTTAAATTTTATCTCTCTTTTTTTTTTTTTTTTTTTTTTTTTTTTTTCCTTTTTATTTTCTTTTTCAAAAATGGACCCATCTGGCTTTTTTTCGTAGACCATGATATCTATATGTTCATTATATGTTCTTTATATATTTGTCTATTAGGTATGCCTTCATACAGGAACTCATCAGGAACATCAAAGTACCTGACCCGCTCTCGCAGACCTACCATGATCGGGCTCGCCATGTCTGTCGATGCCATGATCATTCCGCTGCTGGATAATCTACCAATACTTCTGAAATCAGGTAATTTCTTCCATACGAAAACAAGATTGGAGCCCTACACACCTAATACTTTATAAGCGCACGTCTTGGGTTTTCATTTAATGTTTTAGAACGTTGTTTAAATAGGTAGATAACAGATACATATAGTTTTAAATATAAATTACGAGTTTTTATGATATATGTTAAGACTGGGGGAAAATGGATCACTATTTAACAAGAGGTGTCGGATGGAGGTGTGAAACAAGCGGAAATGTCTAAACCAAAGTGGATAATTGTTTTGTTAATTGTGTAAAACATTTAACTCCAAAACTGTCAGCATGTGCCTGAAGGCGGCAAATGATAAAGCTGGCTATTTGACATGAAACCGTTTATTTAAAGATTTAATGATGCCGGAAGAAACGTGTTCTGTAAAGGATCATTTTTACCTAGAATTTTAAATAAAAATGTCCATAAACTCAATGCCTTCTTTAAAATAGCCCTGGTTAAGAATATTTATCGTTTCATCTTCATTACTCAAGATTTCCTATCCATTGGCAGTAACTATGAATTTCTGTGTAAGTTCCTTCATAAGTACAGTCTATATTTAGCGATCCTTTAATATGAAAGAATTCTCATTTGAAAGTACAATTGACATATAGATAGGTACACCTTATCTAGAATTTCAAAACACCTTTTTTCACCAGAAATAATCGTTACGATTATAGAAATAGGATACACTTTTTGCACCTGAAATATTCGTCATGATTATAGAAATAGTATATATGTTCAACTTTCGAGGAAATTTAATAAAAATTTAATATTAATATGTGATACAACTATGTTCTTGTTATTGATAAGTATATATGTTATGTTGAAACCTTTTTTTATAGGTAAACCTAAACTTGATATGAACAAGAATGTAACCGACAACGGCAATATAATGAGTTCTTCACCGAACCATCAAAAGACACCCAACAACATCATGGACAAAGAAAACAATATGGGGCCTGGCTCGCCCATCAAACAGAACATGCCCAGTATGCCTCATATACCAAAAATGCCATGTATGCCGAAAATGCCCCCGAATTCCACCAAAATGCCCATGGAGAAAAATGGTATGGACTATCAGGCCAAATTCGTGATGGCCATGGAAGGATTCTCTGCATCTTGTGCGGCATCTGTTGTTAAGGCATTTGACCTTAGCCAACACAGATCTGCAGTAGATCTTGGCGGTAAGGATAATGATTTAAACGTTTAGAATTATACGCTGGAGGTTTATTTTAACTCTCAAAGGGAGGCTTTTCCTTTGTATTTCATGTCACAATTTCATCTGCCTTGTTTAAATTAATGCAGTTAAACTTGGAAGCCTGTAAATAATCTCATTATCAACTTATGTAAAACTCAATATATGTATAAAAGCAATATATCTTCATTTTTAACTATAAAAACAGAGTTAAATATTTAACCCATTTATTACATTATTATTGGTAAATATGTGATATATAATGATTAATCACATCTTCACTGTCAAGTGTCTTCCCACGCAATAAACCACATCAAAACTTAGTGCATTTTACAAAATGCTTCCGCAATTAAATTCATTCTGTCTATCGCAGATCTTCACACTAAATCACATATGTAGGTAAATGCATACAACGTGTATTTCCGTCAATAACTCTAAAAGTTATTCAAGGAAAAGTAAGTGGAAAATGTAATGGGCAAAAATAAGGCGAATCCCTGTTCTAAAGAGAGCTCCGACATCTTTATGTCAGCCATAAGCTTCGCTTAGTAGCAAGTCGCTCTCATAAAACTCGTGTTGACTGACGTTACGCGAACAAGGAAGAAGATTCTAACTAATGACCCACTGACCCTCTTGGCGTGCACAAACTGCCACAGAAAAAAGAAACCTCATTGGTCAAACATCAACAACATAAATTTTTTTGCAAGGTTCATAAATAGCTTGCGTAATTATCAAAAATAAAGCAAAGGCATTCAAACAGAGTGCCCCGAACTCGGTCGTTGTGTGATGAGACGCGGCGTTTTTCTCTTTGACTTTCAGGAGTAGCGGGGGGGGGGGGGGGGGGTGCATAGATCGTACGGTAAAACGTCGGTATAGTCAATTAATAAACATCAAATAGAATTATAAGCTTGTAACAACATATATGTTAGAAATATCTAAACAAATGCGCATGTAGATCCACACATATTTATTTTGCCACAACTTCAGTTTTCATATATCGCACAAGACCTTAGAAGATATTTGACCTATCACTATATGATTATAATCTGATAAGTACCAATCGTTTTCAGGTGGACCTGGTAGAATCTCATATGAACTGGCCAATACTTATCCTCATATGAAGATCACAGTGTTTGATCTTCCTCCAGTAGTTCAAGTGGCACAGAAGATGCAGCACCCATGTTCACAAGGACAGGTCTTCTTCAAAGCTGGTGAGTTTATGCTGGTATTTTTAACACATCAGCGTCCGTTCTGTTAACAAAGAACATTTAATTGCACGAATATAGTATCACTACAAGCAGTATATAGTACATGTATATTATTATATGCTGGTAGTATATACTATATTATATAGTATCAATTTAAAACAGTCATATTTAAGCAATGCATATAAAATTTCAAAAAATCTACCTCGTCTTTGTTGTATTTTAAAAGACTAATGTATTAATCAAGAACTCTGTGATCATGTTTATTTATTTTTGCATAATTCAGGAAATTTCTTCGAGGACGACTTACCATCTGCTGACCTCTATCTGTTGGGTCATGTCATTCATGGTTTTGACTTGAAAGGGATCGATAGACTTCTGCAGAAAGTGTATACGAAACTCCCCCCAGGTAAGAATCGGAAGAAAAGGCAGATTGACGACATTTTCCTTGATATGTTAAACATAATTGCTTTACATTTTCATAAGACCGGATCTTTTTTTAAACGACGAAATGTGTAATTTTTATTTCATTTGAAGGTGGATCAGTTCTAGTTATGGAAAAGATTCTAGCAGAAAATCGAATGGAACCAGAACTTGCCGTCACAAATGACTTTGTGATGACCCTTCTTTCACAAGGACAAGAGAGGACCTTATCCGATTATCAGAGACTCTTTTCTAAGCATGGTTTTGTCAATCTGCAATTCAAACACATAGATGGTCTAAATTATTATGATGTCATGCTCTTGAAGAAACCGTTTTAACTTGACATTATTTGAGAAAATCCAATAATTTGCAATCAAATGACTATCATGAGATCTGTTCTGTGTACTTTCCAATCTTATGATGTAGAGATGAAAATGATGAATCGTTCCAACTTTTCGGTCCTGTTTATGCGGTTTATCTTTAGAAAGATTAATAGACCTTACCTGTATTAATACTTCTTTCGAGTTGGTGTGTGCATAATTGTGACACCGATTGCATAGTGGGTGAAGCATTGGAACAGATTTTAAACCTTTAGCACCTTTGTTTCAATGCCTAAGAGTACAGATGTTTTGAACAGTCATCTTGTCGGTTTTGCAGGGGTTGAAATGTAATATGTTTTGTTACACAAGCTGAATTTTTGTCAAGTGATCTCATGTCAAGGCAATGTAACTTACAACTTTTTACAGTGCTATATATTTTATTACTGTAAGCATGATGATAATATTGAAATCTTAATGGCGACAAAACACACACAGCAAGGTGTACGGTTTCCAATCATTACGTGAAGTGATATATCTGTTGTCACGTGATATGATTTTTGCGATGCTGTCAGAAACTATTGCACGGTGTTTTTGTTTTGGTCGTTGATTTCGCAAAACATGTATGAAATAGTTTCAAACACTTCCCTTCATTTTTATCAATGGATCTGTCTTCACCAATTTCACATGCATTACTCGAGATAAACCCCTTGCAATGCCAGTTCCCATGAATCTCAAAATCCTGAATCAAAATAATTCTATTTTTCTGAAGGGATGTTCTTCAGAGTTACTCATATATAGTTGATCCAATATTTATGACGTGTAGGTGATCACGTGATTTATCTATTTTGCACTATATGATGATGTGTTTACTATTGTGATATTGTCTGTGTTATATATTTTGATCAAATATTGGCGTAGTTGTGTACATATTTATTGACACCAATTTCAAGATGTGATTTATTTACACCGTATCTCCTTGATTATTTATACTCCTGTTATTATTAATCATGTTATATGTTTGATGGACCAATCTTAAATGTTTTGATTTTAACGTAGATCGCTGTTTTGTTAACTATTTATATAATTATTTGATCTGTTTCAATTCATTGTTATTACGATGTATATAACAATCAATGGACTAATATCCGAATAAAATTAATGAACTTTTTACAGTGCTATATATTTTATTACTGTAAGCATGATGATAAAATGAATGAACTTTTTACAGTGCTATATATTTTATTACTGTAAGCATGATGATAATATATGATGGAGTAAAACTAGGAAACTATAGGGAAAGAACTTCATAGTGCACAAAAATTAGGGGTTTTTGTGAAACAGTTGCGCCCCCTTATGGCAGCAAAGTAATTCTGGTACCAAATGAAAGATCTTGTCACAAGGAATATACATGTACATATGAAATATGAAAGCCGCATCACCATCCATTAAAACGTTATGGTTTAAAAAGTAAGTCCCACTTCAAGGCGAAGGACATGGAGTCAATGCAAAACATCTGGTATTAAAAGAAAGCTCTTTTCACAAGGAATGCACATGCATGGATTTTTAGCCCGTTCTTGGCACACTGATTTTGACTACGGATAACTCCGTTTACCTGATCAGGATATAGGGCTCACGGCGGATGTGACCTGTCGACAGGGGATGATTACTCCTCTTGGGCACCTGATCCCACCTCTGGTATATCCAGGGGTCCGTGTTTGCCCATCTCTCTATTTTGTATTGCTTATAGGAGTTATGAGATTGATCGCTGTTCGTTATCTTCACCTTCCATGCAGAATATAAAGAAAATAATCGTTCAAAATTTATGGCCAAGGTTAAAGTTTTTGCAGACAAACAGACAGACCATAAACTATATGCCCCTGAATTTCTAATTACGGGGGCATACAAACCTGCACTACAAATGGAAGGTTATTATAAGGGCTGCATATGTAGCTCTTGCTCTATTCCAATATTTTCCCAAAGAGCTATAGATCTGCAGCTACTCGAACAGTCAACAGTAAAACTTGTAATTTTAAAATGGATTACTAGCTCAAAATTTCATTTAATGGCCCCTTTAAGCTTCTCAAGCGAAAGAGTAATGCAAGCTCTCAATTATTATACCCCCCGCAACAAGTTGTGGGGGGGGGGGGGGTTATACTGTCCGTCTGTCTGTCCGTCCGTCTGTAGACGCAATGGTTTCCGGGCTCTAAAGCATTATCCTTTCCACCTACCGTCACCATATCATATATATGAACTACCCATGGGATGAAGATGTTCCCTATCGATTTTGGGGTCAAAAGGTCAAGCGCACTGGACATCGAAGAAGCAATATGGTTTCCGGGATCTAAAGCGTTATCCTTTCCACCTACAGTCACCATATCATACATATGGACTACCCATGGGATGAAGATGTTCCCTATCGATTTTGGGGTCAAAAGGTCAAAGGTCAAGCGCACTGGACATTGAAGTAGCAATATGGTTTCCGGGCTCTAAAGCGTTATCCTTTCCACCTACAGTCACCATATCATACATATGGACTACGCATGGGATGAAGATGTTCCCTATTGATTTTGGGGTCAAAAGGTCAAAGGTCACGCGCACTGGACATCGAAGTAGCAATATGGTTTCCATTTAAATTCTTTAATGGCTTTTTTCATCGCATGGAGATGCTGTGTTCCTAGATACCTTTTGGATCATAATACTGAAGTTTTACCTATTACCAACACCCTTTGGGAGATTGGGGTAAGCAGGGGGTATTCTTAGTGAGCATTGCTCACAGTACCTCTTGTTTTATATGTTTTTCGTGTGTTTTCCTCCCAAATGTAATGAAATAAGTGTTTTGTTTGCAAATAAGAAATTCTTGAGTCCAGATCTTGCTGTTATATAATGCATGATATGAATATTTAAGAAAACTCGGATAGACATTCCAATTATATATGAAAATAGAAAATGTTATCTGCTATTAGTCTTAAATCTACGACTAAAACTTTCAAGAAACATTTCATTTAGAAAACACAATATATTCTTTTTAAAAAATTGAAATAAAAAAGGTCAAAATTTAAAAATTAGAAAAGTGCTGACACGGCCTACGAACTCTAATTACTATAGGCATACCAAAGCGCTGACTCGCACCGTGAACTCTAAGTACTAAAGCCAAGCTGAAGCGCTGACTCGCACTGTGAGCTTTAATGACTATAGGCAGACCGAAGCGCTGACTCGCACTGTGGGCTTAATGACTATAGGCAGACCGAAGCGCTGATTCGCACTGTGAGCTTTAATGACTATAGGCAGACCGAAGCGCTGACTCGCACCGTGAGCTCTAATGACTATAGACAGACCGAAGCGCTGACTCGCACCGTGAGCTCTAATGACTAAAGCCAGACCGAAGCGCTGACTCGCACCGTGAGCTCTAATGACTAAAGCCAGACCGAAGCGCTGACTCGCACCGTGAGCTCCAATTACCAAAGCCAGACCGAAGTGCTGACTCGCACCGTGAGCTCTAATTACTATAGCCAGACCGAAGCGCTGACTCGCACTGTGAGCTTTAATGACTAAAGCCAGACCGAAGTGCTGACTCGCACCGTGAGCTCTAGTTACTAAAGCCAGACCGATACGCTGACTCGCATCGTGAGCTCTAATTACTAAAGCCAGACCGAAGCGCTAACTCGCACCGTGAGCTCTAATTACTGCGGACTCGCACCGTGAGCTCTAATTACTAAAGCTCGCGTAAAGGTGTGAACAACCCCAGAATTCCTTCATTAAAAATGGCAGAATTCTCGCAAAGATACATCTCCTTGAACTCAGATTACGAACTTGCGTAGATTATCTCAATTTTATCCTAGTCAGCTGGTACCCTACACAATGCAGTGAAATAGTAGGTATAATGTATATATTTATAAATATAACGATGTGTCCGTTGACCGAGCGAAGCATGAAATGGTAATTGGCGTTTCCCAAATGATAATCATTATACATTACACACAGTGGGTGTGTGCTAGGGCATGTGTTGTTACAGTTTGAGACTACAGTATGATCAAAATGTATCTTGCATCCGTCGACGTAAACAGTGCATCGTGACGTCATATTTACAACAGTGTATAACGAATGGAAGTAGGAGGAAACTTGTCTGCTTATCAATAATGCTTGTGGTACTTTCCAAACAATTCATTTATTTCATCTACGGGTTTTACGATGAAGTACCATAGTCTTATATCTTTATTGATAGAAACTCATGATTTTGCAAGAATTCTGCAGTAGATGTCTGGCGAAGATTTTGAAGTTCTAGCAATTCTTCATTTCCTAATTTTAATCTTCCAGACCAGACATTCACATTTATATGAAAAGACAAAAAAACAAAATACTATTTTCTAAAATCCCATCTTTTTTTTCCTTTTTTTTTTTTTTTTTTTTTTTTTTTTTTGGTTAGTTATATTTATTTTGAACATTTGACATTCATAGCAAGTTTAATCATTTGGAGAGAATAGGGGCCAGTTCATAATCAATGGTCGACTTCCTTTCAATCCGTCTGGGCGCCTGGTCCCGTCTCTCCGTGCGTGCCCTGTTATCGATTTTCTATTCTCTGTAGGATTTGTGGAATTGATGAATAGTTGCCAACTTATCGTTCATTGATAATGCTACTTCCCTCACCCATTTTGTAAACTTCGGATTATTTTTGCATATCCCCTCCCCCATTCGTATTTCCGTATGTATTCATTTACAGAATCCTATACCACAAACTTTCTGCAAACTAGTCACTCCTTTGCAGATTGTGAAAAGTTTAGCAGCTATGTATTTTTTTTTCTTTTCATCTTTTTCATACCTAACGTTCCTCGTATCTGTAAAATTTCTTTATTTTCGTATCTTTTGTTGTCTAGCAGAGGATTAATGCATAGGGCTTCAAATCTAGATGATGAGTTTGAATACCACGCAAAATTTTAATTTTATTCCCAGTTCCTATTCTATAAACCTTTAATTTTTCATTGAACAATGTAGTAAAGCTGCCAATTTCAAAATATATCACAATTCCCAAACATAACAATTTTACTTGACGCAGAATAATCCTTAAAAAGTGAAACTGTTTATAATCTGTGTCATATTTTAGTTTTACACGTAAATACGGTTGTCAAGCAATCTGTTACGTGTAAAAAAAAAAAATGCTATGGTTGCAAACCACCAATGTAATAAAAAAAATAGCATGTAAACAAGGTTCGGGTGTACCTAATTCTTTTAAACCAGAATCAATGCCCTTGGTATCTTTGTTACACTTATTGTCCTTTAGGTCACTCTCAGCCATGCACAAAATTCCTTAGTCACAGGGGTATCAAATTTGTGCTTGAAAGTACACCTGGAAATCTTTTCGTGGAAGACAATGTATATCAATTTCAGAATATTATTTAATCTTGTAACCAACTTAACTACTGACCCTGATTTCTATTTTAAAAGTACACTCCATCCAAATAAATAATTTAAAACGGTAACTCATCTATGAAACATGCAATACTAGTCCTAAAAAGTAAATGCAAATACATGCAAGTTTATGACCCTTTTCGTTTTGTCGTTTATTTATCAAAACAACTACATGTTTGTACGTACGATGCGATTTTAACCAACTTTGCATGGAATTTTTCTGTTTGTGATCGAAATGTTACAAACAATATTTGAGAAATCTCGTCTTGAATTACGGTGACATAATTTCGCAAGATTCTGACATGTTAATTTGTAATAAATTTTTCACAACAGATATCGGTTAAATATTTCATTGATGTGACAAAAAAAGCTGACAAGAAACAATGAAATGCATGCAATATCGCCATAATATATCTTCTCTTTTAGATAACTAGATTACGAAGTTTTTGTGTTTGTGAATGTCAAACAACAAATTCCATGACTCATTTTGATTTTTATATATCTGCCCCCCCCCCCCCTGTTGTTTTTTAAATGCGGAAAGAGAACAATAACTTTTGCATATCTCTCACTCCCAAAAATAAATTTGTGAACAGTCGATTTGTACAACTCTGCATTCAATTCAAAATTAAACCAAATTGATACACACGAATCAATTATTTCACAGATTGGCTTGTTACGACATTCACATCAAGTTCCGTAAATTTTCTGTGGGCCTATCTTGATACATTAATAATTATCTCCTCAGCAGTTACGTGCGAAACAAATGTCTTTTCCTCAAAGGATTGTAGGTGTTTTGTTTCCATATATAAATTAGCAGTTAATGCCAGCATTTAAGACAGTCTTCATTCTACATCCTGGCGATTATAAGAAAAGCCATTAAAGGTGACGCGAGTCCGCTCTATTGGTGGTGCGGTTATTTGAGAGTTTTATGCGGCTGTTGACTTGATAGCTTGCCATTAATATGAAGCCCATTAACATATCTTAAATTGTGTTAACAGTTAATAAAGCCTTAAAGTCATTGTGTATATTCGACAGTTTAAAAATATCAAACTACTTTTGCAAGTATTTGACAATTTTAGTGTCCCGTATTAGATGAGATTCCAGCATTACCATAAATAAATTACATAAGATTACAATACTTTACATCTACCGAATGCATACAGTTAATGAAGTTTAAAAGTTATAGTTATCAGCATTTTGACAACACAAAGTAAAATTTGCCTTGTCAGAAGCACCGATTCCAATGGCGTGCACGCGGACATTGCGTCTCAAACTATTTCTATTGAGAGGCTTTATTTTAAGTCTAAAACTAGAAAATGATTAAAAGCAGACTAAGTGTACAACTCTTGACTAATTCTTTCAGGTCAGTGGATACGCAAAAACCCGGAGAAAAAAAAATTAGGGTTGTATTCTAGGTCATAGGGTTGTTTCACAATGTAAATCAATCATAGGTTCACAATATATATATATATATTCATTGGTTTGAACATAATTTATTGTCAATTAGACAGAAGGATTGAATGCAAGTTCCAAAACTTAGATCATCCTATCCATTAATTGAAATATACAACCACATACATTGTATGAGTGCCTATTTAAGAAATAATGATCGCATTTTCGTGTATGTTGCAGGATAACCTCCGAGATCGAGAAATATAAAAGCCTGCAACATACACGAAAACAAGAACTTTATTTTTATTTTAGTACGGCTCAAAAATATACAACCGATCGTTTTCCTATATGGCTACGAATTAGGTCACTGTGACGTCATGGCAGTTTTCGACGTCCTACATTGTTTTTGCGGGCGAAAAAAGGTAAGATGGTAGGGGTATTTTAAATATACATGTATTTTGAAAAAAAAAATTTCAAGTATTTAATTTGATGTTAAAGGGACATGGACACGATTTGAGTTGAAATTTTTCAAATTTCATTTTTTGATTTTTTAAAAAATGTTTAGAATGATTAACTAAGGTATTATTAATAATCAGCAAAAATTTGAATGTCAGTAGTCAAGGTATATGGGAGATACAGAGGTCACAAGTCCTTGTTATGTAACCAAGGTTCGTGCCATGTTTTTGTTTACATAGGTTAGATAAACTAGTGAACGTTTCGATTAACATAATTAAAATTTTCTAGAGTTTGGCACATCTCATTTTGTTTTAAACATGCTATTTTCTATTTAACAGGCTAATGTAAACAAAAACATGGCACGAACCTTGTTTACATAACAAAGAATTGCAAGTGCTATATCTCATTAATAACTCAACAACTGATATTCAAATTTTGGTTGACCATTAGAAATACTTTAGTTTAGCATTGTAAACAATAAAAATGGAAAAAATTAAATTTGAAAATTTTCAGCTCAAATCGTGTCCATGTCCCTTTAACGGATTATATCAATTGGCACACTGATTTTGACTACATATAATTCCGTTTACCTGATCAAGATATAGGGCACACGACGGGTGTGACCCGTCGACAGGGATGCTTACTCCTATTAGGCACCTGATTCCACCTCTGGTATATCCAGGGGCCCGTGTTTGCCCAACTTCTCTATTTAGTATTGGTTGTAGGAGTTATGAGATTGATCACTGTTAGTTACCTTTGCCTTTCATCAATTGCTTTGATTATAGTCAAGAAAAACTTGTCTGTGCATCGCCATGTTTACATGTGTATCGCTCTCGGAATGACGATTGGTTTATACTGAATGGCAAATGTTCTTCAATCATTTATGAATTTGTTTTACAACATATATTGATTGATTTTTAATATTATAAAATTGAATTATCGACTTTATTGTTGCATTAACAAAACTCGAAGAGCAATCGAAATGTGTATAAATTTTCTCATAACCAGTTAATACGTATGAATGTATATCGTAGAATAATGACCGCGGCATTCCTTTGATCTTTTCAATAACTGTAGTAGAATTAATTATTCATTAGTGGAAAAAACCCCAGAAAAAAGCATGATACTGTCATAATGTCTGTCAATTACATTGTTACAATTTAATGCTTGTTAATTAATTTGAAGCAAAATTAAAATGAAAGAATATATCCATTTCATGAACATTTTATCGGAAAGATTCTAGGACGGCTTCAATTTTATCATGTCATGACGCCAAGATACATAATTATAATTCAGCTTTGGGTCAAAATGCAATAAGGTCGGATTGAAGGGGAAAGTTTACCACGGTCACACCAATGGATAATCTAATACAATATATTTTTTTTTCAAATTCTTCATCACTAATTGCGACCCGTGGAAGCCCGGGGATATTTTTAGATAATTTGTAAATACGTGTACTATAATTCGTTCGATGCATATCGAAATGTGTTTCCTGGGGTTGACGGTTTAAGTTTTATACTATGTAAATTGAAACATAAACTGTTGGAGCTTTCTACCGTGTTTTAATTATCTCCTCTAGGAACTGGTGTTTTTCATTTTAAACATTTGTATTCCCTTCACCCATTGACATTTTATTTTAAATTTGGTTGAAATTGCCCATGTGGTTCATGAGATGCCGTGAATGTGAAAAGATTATAGATGACAGACACACAGACAAATGATCAGACAAGTTAACTCCAACTTTAAAACCTCTGAATCATTTCATTTTTAGCTCACCTGAGCTGAAAGCTCAAGTGAGCTTTTCTGATCACCCGTATTCCGGCGTCCGTCCGTCTGTCCGTCTGTAAACTTTTCACATTTTCAACTTCTTCTCAACTACCACTGGGCCAATTTCAACCAAAATTGGCACAAAACATCCTTAGGTAAAGGGAATTCTAAATATTAAAATAAAGGGCCAGGCCACCTTCCAAGGGGAGATAATCAATAAAAGGTAAAAATAGGGTAGGGTCATTAAAAAATCTTCTTCTCAAGAACCACTGGGCCAGAAAAGATGAAATTTATAGATAAGCTTTTCTAGGTAGTGCAGATTCTAAATTGTTAAAATCATGGCCCCCGGGGGTCGGATGGGGCCACAATAGGGGATCAAAGTTTTACATACAAATATATAGGGAAAATCTTTTTAAAAAAAATTCTTCTCAAGAACCACTGAGCCAGAAAAGCTGAGATTTATATGAAAGCTTCCTTATATAATGCAGATTTTAAATTGTTAAAATCATGCCCCCCCGGGGGTCGGATGGGGTCACAATAGGGGATCAAAGTTTTACATACAAATATATAGGAAAAATCTTTAAAAATGTTCTTCTCAAGAACCACTGAGCCAGAAAAGCTGAGATTTATATGAAAGCTTCCTTATATAAAGCAGATTCTAAATTGTTAAAATCATGGCCCCTTGGGGTAGGATGGGGCCACAATAGGGGATCAAAGTTTTACATACAAATATATAGGAAAAATCTTTAAAAATCTTCTTCCCAAGAACCACTGAGCCGGAAAAGCTGAGATTTATATGAATGCTTCCTGATATAGTACAGATTCTAAATTGTTAAAATCATGGCCCCCGGGGGTCGGATGGGGCCACAATAGGGGGTCAAAGTTTTACATACAAATATATTGGAAAAATCTTTAAAAATCTTCTTCCCAAGAACCAGAGCCAGAAAAGCTGAGATTTATATGAAAGCTTCCTGATATAGTACAGGTTCTAAATTGTTAAAATCATGGCCCCCGGGGGTCAGATGGGGCCACAATAGGGGATCATAGTTTTACATACAAATATATAGGAAAAATCTTTAAAAATCTTCTTCCCAAGAACCACTGAGCCGGAAAAGCTGAGATTTATATGAATGCTTCCTGATATAGTACAGATTCTAAATTGTTAAAATCACGGCCCCCGGGGGTCGGATGGGGCCACAATAGGGGGTCAAAGTTTTACATACAAATATATTGGAAAAATCTTTAAAAATCTTCTTCCCAAGAACCAGAGCCAGAAAAGCTGAGATTTATATGAAAGCTTCCTGATATAGTACAGGTTCTAAATTGTTAAAATCATGGCCCCCGGGGGTCGGATGGGGCCACAATAGGGGATCATAGTTTTACATACAAATATATAGGAAAAATCTTTAAAAATCTTCTTCCCAAGAACCACTGAGCCGGAAAAGCTGAGATTTATATGAATGCTTCCTGATATAGTACAGATTCTAAATTGTTAAAATCACGGCCCCCGGGGGTCGGATGGGGCCACAATAGGGGGTCAAAGTTTTACATACAAATATATAGGGAAAATCTTTAAAAATCTTCTTCCCAAGAACCAGAGCCAGAAAAGCTGAGATTTATATGAAAACTTCCTGATATAGTACAGATTCTAAATTGTTAAAATCATGGCCCCCGGGGATCGGATGGGGCCACAATAGGGGTGAACTTTTTTTTTTTTTTTCGTTTTTTTTGTTGTTGTTGTTGATATAGTGCAGATTCAAGTTTGTTAAAATCATGGACCCAGGAGATTGGATGGGGCCTCAAGGGGGGCATCAAAGTTTTACATACAAATTTATAGGAAAAATCTTTAAAAATCTTCTTCTCAAGAACCATTGAGCCAGAAAAGCTGAGATTTATATGAAAGCTTCCTGATATAGTGCAGATTATAAATTGGTAAGATCATGACCCCCGGGGGTCGGATGGGGCCACAATAGGGGGTCAAAGTTTTACATACAAATATATAGGAAAAATCTTTAAAAATCTTCTTCCCAGAACCACTAAGCCAGAAAATCTGAGATTTATATGAAAGCTTTCTCATATAGTGCAGATTCAGGTTTGTTAAAATCATGGACCCCCTGGGGTAGGATGGGGCCACAATAGGGGATCAAAGTTTTACATACAAATATATAGGGAAAATCTTTAAAAATCTTCTTCTCAAGAACCATTGGGCCAAAGAAGTTCACATTTACATGAAAGCTTTCTGACATAGTGTAGATTCAAGTTTGCAAAAACCATGGCCTCCAGGGGTAGGTTTGGGGCCATAATAGGGACTACGGTTTTACATGCAAATAGATATGGAAAATCTTCTGATATGGACCAAGGTGACTCAGGTGAGCGATGTGGCCCATGGGCCTCTTGTTCAGCTTGATTTGCTCGCGTCGTCATGCGCATAAAGAATGTCAGCATCCACAAGATTTCTTAATTTCGACAAGAATTCGATTTTTAAAACAAAATGTGAGAGTGTACTTTTTTTTTTTTTTTTACTGTATTCTAATATTTTATACATAACTGTGGGTGATGATTTAAGATTTGTAATCCGTCGGATGGGGACGTTAAATTGTCATGACCACCTATTTATCAAAATTCCAAAACCATCCATGCAGCGTTTTCTGAAGTTGTTGCCGAAATAACATTGCCAGATCGACGATCGTACAGTCCATCCTTCGTATGAACCACAAAATGATGATATCTACACTGTATATTCACCATCGGGAAAGATGGTTTAAATAATTACTTACTATATATGTGAAAGGGGTCGCTTTGGACCAACCTTTTTCGGTTTGTCGTATATGGGTTTTCAATAAAAAAAAAAAATTACAGGACTTCTTAATAATGTCATTATGCATTTAGTTCAATAAATTAGCCATTTATATAATTAGTTTCGTATATTAACCATTTAGTTTCATGAATTAACCATTTAGTTCCATGAATTAACCATTTAGTTCAATAACTTTAAAAAGTAACTTCAAGCGATAATATAGCTCACATCATATTTTTGGGGGTAGCAAAAACAAATAATTTCGTCTCGCATACCTTCAAATAAATGTGTAATGCATGTCATGGAAACGATTCATCGACCTCATTAACTTTCGTTGTTTTTTCCCGCTGTCGATTCCAGAGATTGTCGAAGATTCTGATGTAGTTAAAGTCGTTCTTCAGTTAATAACTTTGTTCAAGATGCGAAAATACAAGATACACTGTCTAATGAATAATATCGTAGTGTTTCATCCCTTGCACGCCTTTGTCGCCATCATCAGTCGAAAATGATGTAACATAATGCGCACTGCACCATTCACTTTTGGTTCATACGAGGTACCATTAGCAAAAATGATAGTAAAGTGGTGTACACGCTTTGTCGGATCTAAGTCAGTTTTTAAAATGACAACTTATGATAATACTATATGTAGTAAATCCGTATATCGATGCTTAATTTTGAAGAAAATAGTTTTGATAATTCAGAATCGATAAACGGATTCATAGGCTCGTTGTTCACAACTGCAACGCATTCATAAGGAAATGGCCATCATTACAATTTGTAGACACCAAAGGCATAGACATCGGAAAATGTAAATATAAGGAAAACATCCCTCACTGTTGTATACAGTCAATTCATTGCCAAAATGTGCACACACACCTGAACTAACCGTCCCGGGAAAAGTCAAGTCTTACCAGAGACACTATAGAATGACTTTTGACTTTAAAGGTACATATGTGAGATTCTAATAAAGATATCGATTCTTCTTCTACTTTCTTCTATGAATAAAATCAAACAAAAAATTCAATGTAAAAAACTGCGTTGTAGAGATACAAATGAAAATAGTTTCAAAAGATAGCCTGTCATTTCCAAACCGAGTCGAGCACTGACCATTTGACTGTCTTATGAGCACACCACGTGACTGTCTTATGAGCACACCACGTGACTGTCTTATGAGCACACCACGTGACTGTCTTATGAGCAGACCACGTGCCATTTTTAAAGGAATATTTGGATCTGTGCATATCTAACTACTCTTTAGTGTTTTATACATGATCTAGCATAATGAATTTAGTTTGATAGGTTTTTATTCATATATCTACAGTCGATGAACTCGATTTCAAACCTTTTTATATATACCTTAGCTACGTTAGCTTGGAAACACAAAAAATCTTTATTAGTAGTACGTATGTTTGCAATGGAGGAAAGATTCTTTGTAATACCTTTCTTAAATTGATAAATATAATACAGAAAGTATGTATTTCAAATTTTAGCTTTTACTTTGCTGTAGTTTCTCGTTGTTGACCTTTGTGCACTTACACTCAGAATATAAATTTATCATACGTCATCATATTTGATGATTAATATTAGAGTTTTCCCACATAAAAATCACCAAAAAAAAATTTATATGCAATTTATATTTGTTAAAACAAATGTTTCCATTACATCCCAACCCCTTTAATATTCAGCATGGTATGGAGGAGAAAGAATGAACAGGAACATAAACATCATGAATTGCACTCGGTGCATTGAGAAGAAAGATCAACCAGCAGAAATAAACTACTGACCTTGTTATAACTTAAAATGTTTAAGCATTCCCAAATTATACTTCTTTGAGAATTGAATATGACAATAAGAAGGTTTCTACAAGCTATTTCAGGGGCAGATCAGGAATTGTAGTCGGGGGGGGGGGGGGCAAATTGTAAGAGGCAGGGGTCTGGGGACCGCCTTGAAGTGGAGGTGATTCCCCCAAAACTCCTGGTTTTTACAGATTTTATAGGGCTTAAAATATGTCTCCTATGTAGTCATGTTTATTACTTTCTCTCATTTTTAATAAGAGTGGAGGAAATTATTGCTTCTTTTATCGTATACATTTTTCTACACAAGAGACCAAGATTTACCTTAAACTTGAAAATTATGGGGGGCTCTCGCCAGTTGCCCCCCCCCCCCCTTCCGTTAAATCCGCCACTGCATTTATGTATGTGCTCCTGCAATTGACCTTTTTGCACTCACAATGATTGCATTAATACTTAGTTATTTTTCATACAATTTTTTCTAATAACCAGACACAATTACCTATTTGAAGAAATTGATATGATTATACAGCATAGTGCACCAAATATGTTTAAATAACAACTTCATATTCAAGACCAATGGAAAGATTTCAGTTTTCGACCCATGGATTGATTGATTGTATCTCGTTTATTGATTGATTGTATCTCGTTTAACGTCTCTCGAGAGAATTTTTCACTCATATGGAGACGTCACCAAGACCGGTAAAGGCCTTCAAATTTAGGCCTTTGCTCGGCGCTTACGGCCATTGAACAGTGAGGGTTCTTTAGCCTGCCACACCTACTGTGACACTGGACATCTGTTTTTAAGGTCATCTCCGAGGACCCGTGACATTCACACCTGATGACGAGCGTTTGGCAATGGAACTGTCACTACCTGTTTCAACGACTTAGGTCTGTCGCGGCCGAGATTCAAACCCCGGCCTTCCGCATGCGGGGCGAACGCTCTAACTTCTATACCACCAACGCGACTCGACCCATGGATCTCGACGCTCATATGAGCTATGCTTGCTCTCACAAATATATATGTCTCTTCATAAGTTTATGAGTCCTACTTGTAATCTCACACTGAAACAAAAACTCGCTATTGGATAACTCAGAACGCATGCATATTGCATTAACTATTTGTAATTTCTCCCAGTTCACGGTATATATGCACTGTATGTGTTGGGGGGTGGTGTTATGTTAAAAAATGAGAAATTCAAACACATTGATTAAAGTTATAAAATTTGTATTTTATTTTCATTTAGAAATGTTTACTGATTTTGATATATCAACAATGACACTTCCTCTATATTTATGCAATATTATTGTCTTTAAAAAAGACATGTAATACATGAGTACATGTACTTGTTTTCCATTAAATTCACACTTTAGTATGTTGCACAATATATCCATTGCTCTGGGCTCACAAATACATTATTGATTCTATCAAAGTCCCACATTTTGCGGAAGTTCTTGAATTTTCTCTGTAACCTGTAAAGTTGTGGGGTCCAGGGGATATGACATCATCAATGTAAATGAAGTACCTGTTAAAATATATTCTGTATATTCAAATATTGAAGAAAAGATGAATATCTAATATACTAAGAATTGTCTTTAAAAAATCTGGTGTTAAAATGAAAAATTCTATCTTAGAAAATATTGTACCTTTCTTGCTGATTTTCAAGGCAAATTACTGTTGAAGTTGTTGGCTCGAAGCCCATTTCAACTTGCACTGGTCTTTGGGATGATGCTTAGAAAACAAAATCATCATAATTAATATTTGCACAGTCAGTATTAACCATTAATTATACTGTGTCAGACAATGTCGATTTTATAATTGTGTGTCTCAATGCATGTTCAGTGAACTTTAAAATACCGATATATTGAAAATTATATACATAGTATGTATTTCATTATGTTAATTTTTAAAATCTTGACAAAGTGCCTGAAATCAGTATTACATATGTAACACTATGTTAAATGTGTGCAGTGCAGCAATGTGAACTCTTGCAGTAGTAGTACATCTGAATGATTGTTATTTATTTCCTATTGTTATAGCTAACTTCTATTTAAACTGTACACCCCCCCCCACCCCCGGTCCTTAATGAGGTGAATAAATATCATGATTATCATATTGCAATACTATGAGATGACAGATATGTTTTCATAAACTGCCAATTCATTCTAATGATGTCCAGTGCGCGTGACCTTTGACCTTTGGACCCCAAAATCGATAGGGAACATCTTCATCCCATGGGTAGTCCATATGTATGATATGGTGACTGTAGGTGGAAAGGATAACGCTTTAGAGCCCGGAAACCATATTGCTACTTCGATGTCCAGTGCGTGTGACCTTTGACCTTTTGACCCCCAAAATCGATAGGAAACATCTTCATCCCATGGGTAGTCCATATGTATGATATGGTGACTGTAGGTGGAAAGGATAACGCTTTAGAGCCCGGAAACCATATTGCTACTTCGATGTCCAGTGTGCGTGACCTTTGACCTTTTGACCCCAAAATCGATAGGGAACATCTTCATACTATGGGTAGTCCATATGTATGATATGGTGACTGTAGGTGGAAAGGATAACACTTTAGAGCCCGGAAACCATATTGCTACTTCGATGTCCAGTGCGCTTGACCTTTGACCTTTTGACCCCAAAATCGATAGGGAACATCTTCATCCCATGGGTAGTCCATATGTATGATATGGTGACTGTAGGTGGAAAGGATAATGCTTTAGAGCCCGGAAACCATTGCGTCTACAGACGGACGGACGGACAGACAGACGGACAACCCGATTCCAGTATGCCCCCCCCCCCACAACTTGTTGCGGGGGGTATAACAAGCCAACTCTAGATTTATCAGACTTGTCTCCTTTACTGAGTGTGGGTCAAGAGAAGGACATATATATCTTATTTTCATACAGTACTTACATTTGCCTATGAGAGGACTTATGATTTTACAAATATTCTAAATTCAATGATTCACCAAACATGTTGGCATACAATCACGTTAAACAATGAGATATATGATAATACAAGTACATACAGTTCATATACATATTTGAATATATATACATACACACACATACATATACGCATATACATATACACATACATACCCCACATGTACATGTGACATATAAAGTTTTGTAGACATGCTTGTGTGAAACATGAAACCCCAGATTTGAAATATATCTCTTAAGTCAATGAAATTTCAAGATACTATAAGTACTATCATGTATACCAAATATAATTTTAGTGCAACACCTCCCCCCCCCCACCCCCTCAAACTTGTGAAAGCCCTTTTTTTTTAAATGTGGCATATACATGACATCCATTTACAATTACATGCGCATGTAGAAGTTATATTTTGGGCACATATGGAATACATAAATGCACAGAAAATGAAACATCTCCAAGTTGTGTGTTTATTCAATTATTTATTGATTCACCAAGCATGTTGGCATACAATCATGTTACACAATATGAGATATATAATGACAATAAACTAATTACTAACAGTTCATATATATATATATATGTAAATACTATAGGGTTATTGAACTTATATCGGTGAATATTGGCACGAGTTGGCTGTGAAAATGCACGAGCTTGCGTTCAATAACCCTTTTATTATATAGCTAAAGTATTTGGTTGTTAAGTTATATCCCTTTTCACTCAAACTACTCCAAAATAGACGAGAATTCATCAATATTGCCAGTGTGCAATAACAGCATGCATTTCTTAACTGTTCAATATTTAACCCGTCATTAATGCATGAAGCAAACTGATTTTGTAAATTGGGACATCATTATTTATGTACAGTAAAACATAATGCTTAAGTAAATATCAAATACCAGCTCTGTCAAATTCGGAGGACCATCGTCTGCCATTTTTGCTTGTTTACGTCGTTACGGTAACGTCAATTTTGAACGCTCATACTCGGAATGTTTCGGGCGCATACAATTTAGCAATGTAAAGTTAGCGTTCAATAAATTCTCAGGATATTGAACGCTAACATTCTCTAGATTTTACGCAGATTTTATATTAGACTATTTATTAGCTATATAATAAAAGTATATATTTGATATGTACCTGTGATATTAGACTATATATGCAATTTAGTATTGCATATTATTATATAGCTAATAAATAGTCTAATATAAAATCTGCGTAAAATCTAGAGAATGTTAGCGTTTAATATCCTGAGAATTTATTGAACGCTAACTTTACATTGCGTAAATTGTATGCGCCCGAAACATTCCGAGTATGAGCGTTCAATATTGACGTTACCGTAACGACGTAAACAAGCCAAAATGGCAGACGACGGTCCTCCGAATCTGACAGAGCCGGTATTTGATATTTACTTAAGCAAAATGTTTTACTGTACATAAATTATGATGTCCCCATTTACAAAATCAGTTTGCTTCATGCATTGATGACGGGTTAAATATTGAACAGTTAAGAAATGCATGCTGTTATTGCACACTGCCAATATTGATGAATTCTCGTCTATTTTGGAGTAGTTTGAGTGAAAAAGGATATAATTTAACAACTAAATACTTTAGCTATATAATAAAAGGGTTATTGAACTTATATAGGTGAATATTGGCACGAGTTGGCTGTAAAAATGCACGAGCAAGCTCGTGCATTTTCACAGCCAACTCGTGCCAATATTCACCGATATAAGTTCAATAACCCTATATTACATAAATTAAATGTAGTTATAGCACTCGTTTGTAGATGTTATTATAAAATCACGTTGTGAAATAGCAGAGGAAAAGTGGGTTGAATACAAATTTAATTTGCAATTTTTTTTTACTAACCAAACGAAATTATGATTTCATTGTCCACGTTGAATGCATCCATCGAATTCCTCTTCTCAGAAGAAACTTTGTTTAAACTCTCAATGACTACATAAACAGTATTGAAACTCGCAACACTCGGACATCGCGATCACGCTACATCAACAACTTTGTTTACGTAGCGCAGCTATGCATGGTGGTGAATTTTGTGAGGTTTGTGAGGTGTCTGGTCCACTATTATTACGTTGACGTATTCCTAATCTAAACTATGGCCAAATTTCTCCATCTTTCGTCGAGACGACCCATCGAGTCAGTCACAGCAACAACTTGTACTTTCGGAACACCTTTTCGTTTTTCAACTACTCTATGACGGTGTACGGAATTCCGAAAAAATAAATTCACGTGAAAATACACAATTTTTACTGATCACGTGGTTGCTATCGGTCTCTACCTTAATAAGGTGTTAAAGCCTCATTCAAACTGAAATTGTTAGGTTCCCAGTCAATTCGAAACCGAGTTTACATTATATATCAACTTATAAAGATTCAATATTTAGTCTTTATGTTATCTTTTAGATACATAATTGATGATGAAATGATAATAATAAAATAATTAAAATGGGTGATGTATTCACTTGGTCCTCTACAGATAAAATAAGCTTTTAAATGTTGGAAATTAATTCTGCTGTATCACAAACCACTTTTAAAAACTTTTGTGAACCGAACCAGAATTACATGTACTTTCTTCAAAACATTTTCCTGAAAAGATATTTTATGTGAAAAAAAATTTAAAAAAAATAAAAATAGTTATATACATGTTATTGAGAGTTTGGAAACAAGTGAATATGGAAACGAACCGGGTTTGAATTAAGTTGATTGTCAACGGTTACTTAACATGCAACATTATTGAAGCGGAATTTCAAATGGGATTTTGATAAATATATTTGAAGAATGTCGAGGAATCTTGGACATTTTAAACATCTTTTAGCGGAAAAATAAAAATTCGAAAACATAACACCTACGATTCGTGTACAGGGGAGGTTCCGCTACAAATTGTAATTTTTTTTTATGTTTGGATATGGTCCCATGTTATTTTTGGGAGTTGAACTTTATCCAACTCCCTAGGCCATCAAGCACTACCCACATGAAAATATTGTAAAGGACTTTGATGTGGTCTCCTTCACGTCCTCGGTTTATTTGAAATAACGTATGTCCCAGAAAACGTTCTCCAAAAAATATAATCCTATATTCAAAAGCTAAAATTGTTCATGTAATCTCCCATGGGAGGAAATAAAGAATGAATGAATGAACAAAATGATAGGAAATTTACGAAAATCGGACTTGGCAAAGTAAACTTGTATTTCAACACGCTAGACCCCATTTTCTGTGATACAAGTGGTAGCGTAAGTCAACACTTTTTAAATTTGGAAAACACACATGTAATGAAATCACATGTTGTTTATTATTTTTTAAGGAACTCAAAGTTAAATATATAGGCATAAAACATCCACACGACCTTACAAGGACAGTAAAATTCCTGAGCAATGTCACGGAAAGATCCGAAAGCAAATGAAACGTCGGTCAATGTGAAGGAAGAATTTTAACACGTGACTTTACAAAAATTGCAGAGAACAGTAAGGAGTAGGCCCACGAAGGGTCAAAATCGGCTTTGTCACAGAAATTAATGAAATTGATGTTTAAGTATCATGCTTTAGATATAAGAAGGAATTATTCTAATATCTTTTGTAATGCCTCGTTCACACGGATGCGCATTAAATTTTACTTCGCATCAAATTTGATGCGAAGTAAAATAATGCGCATTAAATTAATTCGAATTAAATAGCGTTCACACGGCGGTAATATTTAATGCGAAGTAAACTAATGCGCATTAAATTCGTATGCATCTCTATTAAAGGGTGCGCGAAATAAATTAAAGAATAGACTATGTTATTGAAAATTATTTTTATAGATATTTTAATGAATATTGTGTAGATCTATACAGAATTCTTTGTTCAAAACGCTATATAGGCCTACATGTAGTATACTACATGTTTACAATTTAGGCCTACATACATAATTCTGATCTACACATAAGGAGTTTTTTGTCGTGTTTATTTATATGTTCCCAAGAAATTACTTGTTATTTCCTCCGACAACCAGTATTCAATCTAGACAATATATTGTTTCTTCATGGGCCCAATTTTAAAACTTCGGAACGTTTTTTTTCACCATTCCGCTGACTACTGTTATGACGTAATTTTTAATTACTAATACGTATTATAAGTCTACTATGACGTCATATGGTATAAAAATTAACAATGAGCGGCATATGTTTTAAAAAATGTAAAAAAGAAAATCATATTATCACTATTTTAAAACATTGTTGTCGTATTTAAAAACAATTCCTTCCACATGTATTACTCAGTATGCCTATGTAGAGCACAGATTTACGTCTGATATTATCTAATGACATGCTGTTTGAACATGTTTTTAGTGATTATTATCATTTTGCTTAGTTTTTTGTACAAAACTAACATTAATATAGATAGCTGACCATGGGTATGATGCATGTGACCCAAATTGGCCATTACGCATGCGTCTACATTTAATTCGAATTAGCTTCGCTTAGCGTTCACACGGAGCTAATGCGAATTAAATTTAATTCGCATTAAATCGCGACGTCAATTTTAATTCGAAGTAAACTAATGCGCATTAAAATCTCCGTGTGAACGCAGTTCAGATTTAATTCGCATTAACTTACGTTTAATGCGAATTAAATTCTTCGTGTGAACGAGGCATAAATATGGTATTACAACGTCAAGGAAAAGAAGTCATTTGAGCTTATAGTCTGCTGTTCTATTCATGAGTTACTAGATGAAACACCGCGAAAGCGCGGGAAATCACAAATATTATTGCACAGAGGAAGGACTTTTTAAATGCGTGTTTGCATTGTTGCGCACATGAATTGAATGAACAATATTTTTAATTCAAATTAATTTGAGAACAATTTTTGAATAATTGCGTGCATTAGTTATGTTATATTTATTGATATCGTATACAGTAAATAAAATTTTGACATATCAATAACAAAGCTCTTCACAGCTTTAACTATGATTATGAAAAGTTAGTCCAGGGGCCACAGCGCTCTCTCAGTTTAAATTACCGAATACGCAATATATTTTGCTATAAGACAATTTGTGTAAAGTCACACTGCTGATAGAGACATCGCAGGTATATTCAGTAATAGGGAGGGAAATTTAGTTTGTGTGTTTTGTCAACTACGTTCTACTAATACGTCATATCAACGTGTCCGTTAAAATTTGATAATACGTCATATCAACGTGTCCGTTAAGATTTGATAATACATCATATCAACGTGTCCGTTAAGATTTGATAATACGCCATATCAACGTGTCCGTTAAGATTTGATAATACGTCATATCAACGTGCCCGTTAAGATTTGATAAGACGTCATATCAACGTGTCCGTTAAGATTTGATAAGACGTCATATCAACGTGTCCGTTAAGATTTGATAATACGTCATATCAACGTGTCCGTTAAGATTTGATAATACGTCATATCAACGTGTCCGTTAAGATTTGATAATACGTCATATCAACGTGTCCGTTAAGATTTGATAATACGTCATATCAACGTGTCCGTTAAGATTTGATAATACGTCATATCAACGTGTCCGTTAAGATTTGATAATACGATAGTAGAACGTTGTTATGTTGCTCTTTAACAGTAACAACGCTTGTTCAGGACCACAGAAGAGGGGTTTTAACAGTAACAACGCTTGTTCAGGACCACAGAAGAGGGGTTTTAACAGGACCACTAAAGAGGGTTTTTAACAGGACCACTAAAGAAGGTTTTTAACAGAACCACTAAAGAAGGTTTTTAACAGAACCACTAAAGAGGGTTTTTAACAGAACCACTAAAGAGGGTTTTTAACAGAACCACTAAAGAGGGTTTTTAACAGAACCACTAAAGAGGGTTTTTAACAACCACTAAAGAGGGTTTTTAACAACCACTAAAGAGGGTTTTTAACTGGACCACAGAAGAGGGTTTTTAACAGGACCACTAAAGAGGGTTTTTAACAGAACCACTAAAGAGGGTTGTGAACAGGACCACTATAGAGGGTTTTAATAGAACCACTAAAGAGGATATCTCACAGAACCACTAAAGAGGGTTTTTAACTGGACCACAGAAGAGGGTTTTTAACAGGACCACTAAAGAGGGTTTTTAACAGAACCACTAAAGAGGGTTTTTTAACAGAACCACTAAAGAGGGTTTTTTAACAGAACCACTAAAGAGGGTTTTTATCAGAACCACTAAAGAAGATTTTTAACAGAACCACTAAAGAGGGTTTTTAACAGAACCACTAAAGAGGGGTTTTAACAGAACCACTAAAGAGGGGTTTTAACAGAACCACTAAAGAAGATTTTTAACAGAACCACTAAAGAGGGTTTTTAACAGAATCACTAAAGAGGGGTTTTAATAGAACCACTAAAGAGGGTTTTTAACAGAACCACTAAAGAGGGGTTTTAACAGAACCACTAAAGAGGGTTGTTAACAGAACCACTAAAGAGGGGTTTTAATAGGACCACTATAGAGGGTTTTAATAGAACCACTAAAGAGGGTATCTCACAGAACCACTAAAGAGGGTTTTTAACTGGACCACTAAAGAGGGGTTTTAACTGGACCACTAAAGAGGGTTTTTAACACGACCACTAAAGAGGGTTTTTTAACAGAACCACTAAATAGGGTTTTTTAACAGAACCACTAAAGAGGGTTTTTAAAAGAGTTACATGTATGTACAAGTATTGCATTATAGAATTATTTATTCTTATAGAGGTAGATATTTTATATATCAGCAGGGTTAATGACTAAACATGGTATAGTATATTTTTAGTTAGGAAACACGACAGTTATCTGAGATGACAATTCTACAGCAATGATGGACACACAAACAGTACTTCTGAAACATTTGAATTTTTCCCTAAACAGCCGATGAATATTGTGTAAACTTCTTTTAAAATTTGTCTGACCCTTTCACCCTGGTGAGCTAAAACGAGCGAACTATAAAAATTTCCCCATGATTGCTCGCATAAAAAATATCAAAACGATCTAAATCCATCCTCTGACGATTGCGCATCGAATAGAGAGAAAAATCCTTATCATTTACGGGACTCTTTGATTGTCAGGTTGTTCACACGAACTAGTTAATCCTTCCGCGAGCTTGAAGGGAGAACTTGTACGGGATGATATGTTTGTCAGCCAAAGATTCCATAACCTCTCATGACACCAATATACGTCGAATAATTTGGTTCCAGAGATATAATTTTCCTACTTAAATTTCATATACATACATTATTGATAAATAAGGGATAAATGTAATGGTGTATTGTAAAGAAATGCGTTTCAAGACATTTATTACAGCGGTGTGTGTTTTAGAGATTTTTAAATGCCTATTTAAGGCAATGAAAGGATTAACCGAGTTCTTTGTAGGAAAATGTTGAAGAGAAAATCAAAAGAATAAACTATCTCTATGAATAATAAAATAAAAGTAAAATGAAACATGAAACACACTGAAATGAGAACAGGATTAAGTGCCGAAGTGTTACTAGGAGAGGTATTAAATAAAATGAAATTGCACGTTCATTATAAGATCAAGAAGCTTCATTCAATATACCGCAATGATAACAAGAGATTCTGCAATAGCTATAAGTATTTCTTTCCAAGGAATAATGTAAACTGCATATGAACAGTTCGAACATACGTGTATAAACATAATAATATGTAGTTCAGTCAAAGAATAATGGATTCAAAGAGTGAATTTCGAGAATCAGCTATTTAGAAATACAAATGAAGTGATGGTATTATTAGAATAATTTTTGTTCTTAACAAGTACATCAGTTACCTGTAAGTCATCAATATCAAGAAAATGCCATATTTGATGACGTCATCAATCCTCACAGACTTCTCTATAACCTATACAAAGATGGGGACATCGATATGAATGAGGCATTCTCAAAAGGATGTAAAATAAACAAAAATGTATCCACAGAAACTGGTGTAGGAAAATATAGTAAGACAAAAATTATCGTCACGTTGGAATTCGTACATATTGGTTCAAGAGACAGACTAAGAATTTCATATCATGACGTCGGTGGCCTAGTGGTTAGACTGTCAGACTCTCGACCGAAAGGTCGTGGGTTCGAGTCCTGACCGCGGGAGGGCCGACGTTGTGTCCTTGGGAAAGGCACTTTACACGAATTTCCTCACTCCACCCAAGTGTAAAAGGGGTACCTGGCTATAGACAGTGAAAGATATTGTTAGAATGTTAGTGCTCTAGCGCCTGTAACGGCAGCTTGCACTGTATGCTTCCCAGGAAGCTGAGAAAGTTCTAGATTGATATAAGGTCTGACGGGGTAATAATGTATTGTAAAGCGCTTTGAGAAGCATACGCTGGAAAAGCGCTATATAAAAACCAATCATTATTATTATTATATCGAAATCATTTAACACCTAAAACTTTCCCAACTCTTTCATTTCCCTTATCTGAGAAATATTACTGCATAAATGGATATGGTAATATTTCAGTTTGTCAAATACGAAAATGCTTGGCTACTTTTATGTTAAATGCATTGTAACTATGAAGACTTTTTGTGACCTGTATTTGGTACATTTGCACCGCTAGTGAGGGAAACTAATAGTGTATGTATACAAACGAGAACATTAACAAATCTGTATTATACCTCTTTTCTTTTTTCTTCTTTTTTAAATATCTACGCAATACACGTTTGGCATTTCATTCAGAACAATGGCTTGGATTTCAATTAATTGTGGGTGGAAGACTTATTATGTATACATTTTTTCAAAGTTGGGTTAAATTAGACAAACAGTATATCATTGTTTCCATTAGCACACATGATTTGCATGTTTGACATATGTCGGTAAAACTAATACTCTCAAAGTATAAATAAAATGATCGTTAATAGCATTACGTAAAATAGGGAAACAAACTCTCCAATATATTCGATTTTCTGTGGATTGGTGTTAACATCCTTATAAAAACCACAATACACTTTTAAAAGCTTTCTTTTTCTTATTCAGGTGTAATAATAACTAAAAAAAATTGTTTTAGCACACTAAATTGATGTTCCCCTTCCATTTTCCAGTTTTTAAAGCAACATTTTAAGGATCATGTTTAAAGTGGAAATTAAGAGTCACGGTACATAACAATCACCTATATGCGCTTCAAACAAGAAACAGTGTTGTGAACATGAGATACTAAATTACACATTCCAACACACCAAATATCAAAGGCCTATGTCAAAAGACAAAAAAGAATTATGGTCCGGACAACAAAAAATACCCCCAAATTACTGCACTTCAGTTTAATCTTGACGCTCGATGGGAACAACTTATTGCCACATATTACACTCGATAATTCTAATATGTAGACGTTGTGTATATTATAAGCTTTTGTAGTTTAGTTGTAGTTTTAGTTTCCTTACTTGAAGAAGGGACAGGTCGTCTGGAAAATTTGACAATTCACTGTTGTTCGTGCCGTTGGTCAGTTTTAGTGCTTTATACATAGACACACACATCTCTCTCTCTCTCTCTCTCTCTCTCTCTCTCTCTCTCTCTCTCTCTAATGATAAAAGTCAAGAAACACAAAACTCGAATAACATTTCACTGTTAGCGCCTTCGGCTTTAATTCTAATGTCTCTTCAGACAGTTATGAAATGAAATACGTCAACACATCACGAGGTATATATATATATATATATATATACATGTATATATATATATATATATATATATATATATATATATGTATGTATATATATATATATATATATATATATATATATATATATATATAGATTACTGTTACTGACAAAAAAGGAGGTCGCAGTGAAGCAGGTTTAATCAAATAAATAGTTACAGTTGTCAATACAGCAGTTTGTCTTTCACAAGGAATGCACACGTGAAATATGTAAGCCCTAGCTCCAACCATTTTAAAAACTTGTGGTCAATATTAGGTCCACTAGTCCGATGGCCCACTAGTACGAAATCTAGGAAGCATTGGGTCTATATCGCTCATCGTTAACCCGAATGTCAAAAATAGAAGAAAAAATGCCCCCCCCCCCCTCCCTCCGCGAATATAAAATGGACAGTGCGTAAACGGAAATTTTCAATTTGAATTAAGAAATACAAGTTTTAGGCACATGCATGATTACGACTGATAGCTGTAGTAATTTTTTATATCGAAAAAATCCGGTTCCAGTTCTTTCGTGATCAATAAATTATATTTTTACATCAAAGTTGTTTTGATATCTAAAATTAACGACTTGTGCATTATCTTGAATAATTTACCAATTTCTTTTAGGTGCGTTCAGGATCGTAGCGGCACAATGAATGGGCAACACTTTGTCTGAACGAAGGGAGGATCCAGTGAAGGGATTTCACCGAAATTGCTAAAATTTACACGAACCATTTCTTTTCAAAGGGGAGGAGGGATGGAATTCCCACACCCGTACCGTACCTCTTTCACTCGCCACCTCCTTCGTTGCCCTTGATTTAAGAAAAAAATATGGTTAAAATGAGAGATATATTCCAGATTCCACCATTTTTTTCCCCAATAATGTACTGGGGAAGCCCCTGACTCCCACTGCTTGAAAAGGACACCCCACCAGTGTTTAACGTCGGTCCTTTGGTCTGGACACCCCTTCCTAGCTGCAATAATGTAGTCCTATCCGATTTTTTTTATTCTGACGTTTTCGGGATAGGGCTACAATTCCATAGGATCCGTAATGGTGCAAAAGGATTTTATGAATAACCGATAATAAGCTCCGTGTATTAGTCTCACATGTTGTTTATACCCAAAGGAGTACCAACTTTGTGCTTGGGCATGTCTAATAAAAGGTGTTTTCATTAAACATCATGTACAGCATGCAAATTTCTTCGTCTGCTCCGCCATGCTTGTTCTCGCGAGATGTCGGTAGGTGGATCTACTGAAAAACCTAAACATTGACAATATGCGCGAAAATGTAGTTACTCGAGCCACTCCGACAAAGAAAGGGAAATCATATGGTTGCTGAAATAATTTACACTCTGTTGTTCGTTTTTTAACTTGATATTAGATCTAAAAAAAAAAAATTAATACCGACGAAATATCTTTCGCCTCTGTACTCGTCCATTGATGTAAATACTACCTTATACATGTATGGCATACATGTATGCAAATAACTTGACAATCTGAAGTTGAAACTTCAGTACATCAAACATGGAGCACAAATATGAATCGAGAAATTGGAATGTATCGAAATTATTGAAAACGGTAGAATAGAGTCTCACAAATCGTAAGTTGTGGGGGGTAAATTTATATAATGAAACATAGAATATCGTTTTATTTACGTAAAGAAAGTCAGCAATTGTATAGAATGATCGAAAATATGCATTTGCACAATTACGGAGATCTTAAGGAGTTGTAGCCCCCCCCCCCCCCCCCCCCCATCAGAGAGGGCTACATTATTGCAGCTACCCTCCCCCACTTACATTGTGTCAAGAATTTGAAAATTTCACTAAGAGAAACATTATTAGGGATGTCAATTTTACTCGGATAGTCTAGTCGAATACTCGGAGACTTTAGTAAAGCGATAGTCGAGTACTCGGTAAAAACACAACCCGGACCGACAGGTACAAGTGTACATAAGTCATCAGTACCCATTTCACCTTTTTCCATCTTTCGATTTTTTAAAACACTGTATGTCCAGACAATGGATTTCTGAGGCATATTTACAGACCAACATCCAAACTCAAATGATTTATTTAAACATGAACGAATTAAAACCGGTTTGATTTTACCCTTACATGATTTTATTCGCACTAACACTGAAGTAATTAAAATTTATGAACTTTACTAAAATAGCTATTTTTAACCGGTACTTGTTATGAAAAATTTAGTCGATGATCGGTATGACCGAGCGATAGTAGAGTACTCGTTTACATCCTTACTATTTATCGTAATCAGAATATAAAGAAAAGAAATAGAAGTGAAAATGAATTGCGCAAAATGTAAGACTTGTAACTTATAAATAATACATTTACCAACTATTTTACGTAGGTACGGCATTCAACAGGACTTTAAAGCAAGAGTTAGTATCGTCACTGAATTTTTGGGCTACGTAGCCACTAGCGAGTCAGTTAGGGGTATTTTAAGCTACGTAGTCATACTAACCCCGCCCGCACCTTAGTAAAATGCCGTTCCGTATAGGCAATCAGACGAATGGACCCTCGGACTAGTGGGTCTTCAAACTAGTCAACCTTCGGACTGGTGGTTCGTCGAATAAACCTTCGAACTAGTGGACTGTGATCCAAAAACCATACGACCTCGATTCATGTAGGAATGAAAATCTGTTTTTGGTCACATCCACAGATAAGTGCAAGGTGTTTGGTAAAACAGTGCATCTTTAGATATCATATATAGTATCAATAGATGCTTATGACATTCCCATAAAGCAACGGCTTTTAAAATCATTTTGGAAAATAAACCCTGATTGAGATATATAATCAACAAGAAATGTTGGTTTTGTTCAATAGGGGTTTAAAAACATATGCAAACGTGGTGAAAAAATTGAAAAGGGTTATACACATGCATCATTTAATTGATAGTAGTGCCAAAATAATTACTATACTTAGCGGACAATATCTCTCTATGTGCAGAGTGGATTGAAAATCAGTAGGGGTCATCTACTCCATAGGATGTACATCGATGTATCAAGTTTTTTGTCAATCAAGCAAACGATTCTTAAAATATAATAGAAAATATGTTACTATGTCCAGTTTGACCCTTGACCACGTGAAACCAAAATTAATAGGGTACCTGTAAAGTGCGAAACGAAATCGAAACGAAACGAAACATACCGAAACGAAACGAAACAGATTGTATAACCGAACTCTTTTAATTATAATAATTAAAAATGGTATCTTAGGCCCCTGTGAAAGTTACCACATATAAATAAAATGATGTAGGCTTTCGGCTTGACTGTTACAAAGTTTTAAAAGTTGGAAAGGGGGGGGGGGAGTAAGCACAAAGTACATATCCGTAGTTGATTAAATGCCATGTACAATTAGTTCCGGATCCATACATTTCAGAACCGAGGGTTACAGTCTCAGAGATCTGGGGAAACACACTATACGAGGGGTGGGGTCGCCGACGTTGGATCCGCCTTTGGGCATAGATACATTGTTTGAAGAAGCTGGTGTCTGAGAAAATTGAAAGCAGGAAGAGCTCTTAACCTCTTATTTTATCTCTAACTGCTGAGGTGCGAGTACTTTCAATAATGGAAAAACTCTATACATTTGGGATGTTGCTAAGACGGGGAATTGAAAACGGGACGGAAAACGGATTTTTTTAATGCAATAATATTAGGAGGAGGTCGGCATTTTGTAAACTGAATAGGCTTATGAACAAGGGAATTTTAAGCAGAAATCACAAAGAGAACGGGAGGACATATTCAGAATCCACCGTTTGATATACTACATACAAATACACAATATCCACATGTATACATATATTTGTCTTTAGAGCAAAAAATACTGAAACATGTATTTATGCCCAAAAGCGGATCCAACGCCGACGACCCCATCCCTCGTTTAGTGTGTTTCCCCAGACCTCTGACCTGTGAGACTGTAACCTTCCGTTCTGAAATTTATGGATCCGAAGCTAATTGCACATGGTATGTATGTACTTTGTGCTTACCCCCCCCCCCTTCCAACTTTTAAAACTTTGTATCAGTCAAGCCGAAAGCCTACATCAAAGGGGAGGCGAAATTTATTTATATGTGTAAACTTTAACAGGGGCCTAAGATACCATTTTTAATTATTATAATTAAAAGAGTTCGATCATACAATCTGTTTCGTTTCGTTTCGGTGGGTTTCGTTTCGGGTCGGTAGATTTCGTTTCGTTTCGGTAGATTTCGTTTCGTTTCGCACTTTACAGGCACCCAAATTAATAGGGTTCATCTACTCCTTATGATGTACCAGTTTACCAAGATTGATGTCTGTCAAGCGAAGGGTTCTCAAGATATTGAGCGAACATCTTCCTATGTCCAGAGTGGTTGACCTTTGACCATGTAAAACTTATACGGTACCAATTTTGATGCACCAGATGCGCATTTCGACAAATAATGTCTCTTCAGTGATGCTCAACCAAAATGTTTGAAATCCGAAATAACTATGAAGTTTTAGAGCTAAATATAGCCAAAAACAGCGTACCAAAAAAGTGGAGCCAAATTCGTCCAAGGATATGACCTCAAAATCAATAGAGGTCATCTACTCCTTCTGAGATACCAGTGTACCAAGTTTTATGTCTGTCAAGCGAAGGGTTCTTAAGATATTGAGCGGACAATATCTTCCTATGTCCAGAGTGGATTGAGCCTTGATCATGTGACCTCAAAATCAATAGTGATCATCTATTCCTTATTAAGTACCAGTGAATCAAGTTCTATATTTGTCAAGCAAAGGGTCATCAAGATATTGAGCGGACAGTATATTCCTATGTCCAGTTTAACCCTTGACCTGTGAACTCAAATTCAATAGAGATCATCTACTCCTTACAATGTACCAAGTTTGATGTCTGTCAAGTAAAGGGTTCTAAAGATATTGAGCGGATAGTATATTCCTATGTCCAGAGTGGAGTGACCCTTGGACCTTAAAATCAATTAGTTGTCCACTTCTACTCATAACCAACCCACATAAGAGATACATTGTATCATAACGATCAAGTAAATGGTTCCAAAGACATATGGTCTACCAACCGACAGGTACAAAGCAATATGCCCCTCTTCTTTGAAGGGGAACATAAATATACATGCCTCTCTTATTTCTGAGTAATAAATGGCAATGTGCAATAGATATATCCGACGTTACAAAATACATGTAGTTGCAGTCTGGCACGGTGGTAGCGTTAGAACCTTTGTGGCGACAAGCCTAATAATTTCAAACAGGAAGCTGTTGTTCCCTTTTCAAGCGTTAGGCATTAGAAGCATAAGCCAAAAGTGGAACTTCACAAAGAGCTGGCGTCGTGAAATGTTCTTGCATGGACGTCAATTTTCTATAACATTTCGTGAGCGGAGCAATGTATTAGAAAGAAAAGCTTTGAAGATGGTATCGAATAATAGTCTTGTATACAAAATTAATGTAGATATGTATTCTTAAAGCTTTATGTAAAAATATTCATTTAGATATCGCCAACTAGGTGCAATCTGCACCCATTCCATAGGAAAAATGATTAACAATATAAAATATCGCCGACGCAATATAATCGGCGATATAATACTAAATATCGCCGACTCGGTGCAGTTCGCAACCAATCAGTATGAACAATGATTACCAATATCAAGTATTGTACAAATTATTGTATATCGTATAATAAATGGCTTCGAAACCTTGCAGTGAATTACGTTTGTATCTGAGTGGTTCGAATCCCACCGTGGTCAAAATTAGTATGGTGGTTGGCTCTATCTTACAAACTGCTTTTAATCACAAATATTTTTAGAACAGTTATTCAAAATATGGCGTCAACCAAGGCATTTACAAGGGCGGAAACCGTGCCATTTAATGTTCTTAATATGACCATCACGTTCTGTATTGAAATTAGAAATATGTTATTTATGTGTAATAAATTATGTGAACAAACCGAAATAAAAGTATCATCTGCGTTGTACAAGTCACTACTGTCCAAAGTCAAAATATTTGGTTTAATGATGGAATAATTTCCTTCTTTAACCAAATTTGTGGTATTTATTGTGTCATTCCTCATCATTAACCTCGTTATTCACATGCATGTTAGTGGTTAAAAAACACTACTATCTTATCGTATGTACTTTTATCGTGCATGCGTTGTACGTACAGGTAACGAATTTCATAATGAATGTGGTACTTTAAAAACACAGACACAAACAAATATTTGGAATGCAAATATCATTCAGTTGTTTATAATTTCTCCGAATGTGGCAAATCAGATTGCACGTGTCAATGATAGTGAGTTTGATATTTAAATCTCCAAATATGACAATTCGTTAAAGACCGTCTTCGTTTGTTCTAGCTTGGGAGCTGTACTAGCTCTCTGTTACGAGTAGTAAATTGTTTTCTTTACACCTGGAGTCACCATATTTAACCATGTATTTCAAATTCAAACTTCCTATCGATTTTCAGTTCAAAAGGTCAAGCAAGCTTGAAAATGGTTTCCTGACTAGAAGTCATTTTCGACTTCTTCTCCAGAACCACTTGACCAATTTCAACCAAACTTGGCCAAAATCATCCTTGGGTACATGGCTTTCAAGTTTGTTCAAATAAAGGGCCATGTCCATTTCAAAGGGGAGATAATCACAAAAATAAGTTGGGGTCATTTAAAAATCTTCTCAAGAACCACTGAGCCAGAAAAGCTGAAAATTACATGAAAGCTTCATGACATAGTGCAGATTCAAGTTTGTTCAAATCATGCCCCCTGCGGGTTGGATGGGGCCACAATAGGGGATCAAAGTTTTACATACAATTATATAGGAAAAATCGTCTTCTCAAGACCACTGAGCCAGAGAAGCTGAGATTTACATGAAAGCTTCCTGACATAGTGCAGATTCAAGTTTGTTAAAATCATGGCCCCCGGGGATAGGATGGGGCCACAATAGGGGATCAAAGTTTTACATACAAATATAATGGGAAAATCTTTTAAAAACCTTCTTTTCAAGAACCACTGAGCCAGAAAAGCTGATATTTACATGAAAGCTTTCTGACTTAGTGCAGATTTAAGTTTGTTAAAATCATGGCCCTCGGGGGTAGGATGGGGCCACAAGGGGGATCAAAGTTTTGCATACAAATATATAGAGGAAATCTTTAAAAATCCTCTCAAAAACTACAGTGCCAGGAAAGTGGAAATTTACATGAAAGCTTCTTAACATAGTGCAGATTTAAGTTTGTTGAAATCATGGCCCCGGGAGTAGAATGGAGCCACAAGGGGAAATCAAAGTTTTACATAGAAATATATAGAGAAAATCTTTTTAAAAATTCTTCTCAAAAACTAGTGGGTCAGGAAAGTTGAAATTTACATGAAAGCTTCCAGACATAGTGCAGATTCAAGTTTGTTAAAATCATGATCCCCGGGGGTACGATGAGGCGACAATAGGGGGAAATTTTTACATACAAATATATGGGGAAAATCATTAAAAATCTTCTGAAAAGTCACTGGGCCTGAGAAGCTTACATTCACATGAAAGCTTCCTAACATAGTCCAGATTCAATTTTGAAAAAATCATAACCCCCGAGAGTAGGTTGGGGTCACAATAGGGATCAAAGTTTTACATGCTAATATATAGGAAAAATCTTTAAATATGAGCCAAGGTGACTCAGGTGAGCGATGTGGCCCATGGGTTTTCCTTTTTACACAGTTAGATGGGATGTTAAAAGGTGTTCTGTGTCAACCCCCTTGGCATGCAAAAGATCGTTTACCTGATTTTCGAAAAAGAGTACTAGGCTCACTAGGGGTCATCATGGAAACCCAAACACTCACAACTAAACATATTTCAATTAGTTAACCGCCGTAAAATGACTGAAATATTGCGAAAAACGGCGTAAAACCGTAATCATGCAATCATCCTTTTCACTTGTAGTCACCATAATTCACATACACATATGTCATGTAATAAGGATAATCCCTATCAATATTTAGGTTACCCGAGATGAAAGATCAAGTGGGCTGTTCTGATCAACTTTCGTCCGTCCGTAAACATTTTGTCTTTTCCAGAACCACTAAGCCAATGTGATCCAAACTTAGCACAAAGCATCCTTAGGTAAAGGTATTTCAAGCTTGTTCATTTCAGGATCCATGCACCTTTCAAAGGGATTGGTTGTATCTTGCTTAACGTCTCACTCGAGATATTTTTCACTCATATGGAGACGTCACCAAGACCGTTGAAGGGCTTCAAATTTAAGCCTATGCTCGGCGCTTACGGTCATTGAGCAGTGAGGGTTCTTTAGCGTGCCACAATTAGTGTGACACGGGTCATCCGTTTTTAAGGTCATATCTGAGGACCCGTGACATTCACACCTAATGCCGAGTGTATGACGATGGAACTGTCACTACATGTTTTAACGACTTAGGTGTGTCGCGGCTGGGATTCGAACTCAGGGCCTTCCGCATGCGAGGCGAACGCTCTAACCTATCGGCCACCGTGGCGGTCGTCCTTTCAAAGGGAAGAAAATTAGCAATTTGTTAAAATATGGTGGGCATTTCAAAAATCTTCTCATGAACCACTGGGCAGAAAAAATAATACTTATGTGAAAGTTTCCTTAAAGAGTGCAGATTCCAAGTTGTTCAAATCATGGATTCCGGGGGTAGGGCGGGGTCACAATAGGAGATCAAAGTTTTAAATGGGGATATGTAGAGGAGAATCTTGCAAAATATTTTCAAGAGTAGAGGCCCTTGATTAGTCATAGCAATATGCAAGCATCCTCAGGTAGTGTAGATTCAAGTTAGTTCAAATTATGGCCGTTGAGGTCAGAGGGTGGGACCGTAATAAGGGTGACACTTAAAAAAAATTCAATTCAAGAGCAACATGATCATGATTAGTCAAATTAATTAGCATGCATCCTTAGGTAGTGCAGAGTCAAGTTTGTTCAATGTGTGGCTCTTGGATGAGGCCACAATAGGGGATCAAAGTTTTAACATGGGAATTAACAGCCAAACTATGACTAGACATGTTAATAGGCAGGTAGTGCCGATTCAATAATGATCTTCTCATGAGTAGCAGGGCTATAATTATATCCCTATCCGGGATTATTCATATCAATATGCAAACATCCCTGGGTTGTCATCTTCGCTAGCCAAGGGTTTTCGGTCCACCGAGCGGAGTGGACCGAAAACCTTTGGCTAGCGAAGATACTGGGTTGTGCAAATTCAAGTTTCTTCAAACCAATGTCCTGCGGGTAGTTTGGATACAATACGGATTCAAAGTTTTACGTGCTAATGTATGGGGAATTCGAAAATAAAAAATATGGACCAGAAGGTTAGTGTGGGGGCTAGAATCGGGGATAAAAGTTTAAACGATGCATGAATATAGGGCACCCTCTATTGTGTGGATTCAAAATGAGTTAATTCATGATCCCGTTTGGGTTATGTGGGGTCATAATATAGGTTTCAATCGTTTTCGTTAGAATAAAGAGGGCAATAAATATATTTTTTAGATCAGTTTGACTCACGTGTATTGTGGCTCATGGTCCTCTTGTTCAAATATACCTTAGTTCTGCGAGGGTATCAGCCCCATTCACTTTTTCATTAGGATTATTTTCTTGATCTATTCTCAAATATAAGTATTTATCTTTATCTGGTACTGCTACTTGCGTAGGCTTCAGAGTCACGTGACTGTTGGTGGCTGTTCGTCATCGTCGATTGTCCCTTAACATCATAACATATTTATCATTACGTTTTCGTGACTTCCGGTTGAGTATATGAAAATAGGACAGGAGACGAATACTATAATCTCACAACTTTATTACTTGACGTCCAGAGAGAAACGGTAATTTAAAATCATAGAAACAATACCAACAATATTACTGTAAAGGTTTAAAACATGCGGTGGCACAAAAAAAATGACGCATAGACACCATTAAACATGTTTAATTTCATAAATTCAACATTGCTGATAGGGTGTAGATAATAAACAAACACTGTAACAAATGCGGTGGCACAGTATATAAAGTTAAACGTCAGAATATGACAGGCAGACTCATCGTCACAAGCCACGGGTGAAATGTTCGCTCCTCTCCCCTTTCAAACCGCCATGGTGGTCTAGGGGTAGAGCGTTCGCCCCGCTTGGAGATTACCTTAAAAACGGATGTCCCGTGTCCCGTGTCACAGTAGGTGTGGCACGCTAAAGAACCTTCACTGCTCAATGGCCGTAAGCGACGAGCAAAGGCCTAAATTTGGAGCTCTTCATCGGTCTTGATGACGTCTCCATATCAGTGAAAAATTCTCGAGAGAGACGTTAAGCAATATACAACCAATCAATATCCCCTTTCAAAGGGGGATATATTGGTTAATTAGTGGTATGCAAGGTAGAGATAACGAACAGTGATCAATCTCATAACTCCTATAAACAATACAAAATAGATAGTTGGGCAAACACGGACCCCTGGACACACCAGAGGTGGGATCATGTGTATATTGCTTAATGTCCCGCTCGAGAATTCAGGGGATATTTAAGCGTACATTTCAGCTGTGGCTTGCGACAATGAGTCAGACCATGATTATAATAAATGAAAAGTCTTTGATACAAGTGATGGGGGATTTTACAATAAAATTGAGAAATAAAGTACTTGATAGAGAATTCGCTTCGCTATGAGGGATTGTTATTAGGTCAAACAATTGATTACATTACATGGTTACGGTCTTCCTTGGAAGGCGATCTATACATAGTTGAAGTGGTTTACAGTCTTCGAGCTCCTCTCTGTTGTGATTGGCAGAAATTGCATGATATTAAAACTTTCTTACTTTTCATTGGTTAAAATGCCGTTCTACCCAAGGGAGATGATTTCTCTCTGATCTAATCTATGTACGAATTAACAATGTAACAAGATTTCCAATCTTTAAAAACTGACAAAACGAACAAAAGAAAATTGCAATTAATGAAATTGACACACGACTATTACAAAGCATTTATATGATATCATTATTCAGAAAAAATATCTCATTTGTTTGTTCTCGTTGTTATTTGTTTTGTCAGTGTTCTGGTGGGGCTAACCACTACAGCTTGTTAAGAATTACATAAATGTGATGTGGTGATTTTTTTTTTATACAATAGATGGCGATTTAAGGTTGTCGTTTTACTCTTGTATTTATTTTCAATGCTTAAGTTAGAAAAAAGAGAACATTCCCTGTGCAGCCATGTTTGTTTATTTAAAATTCCCGCATTATAACATTTACTAAGATGTGTAATTGATCAGTTATAATATCTAATTATGTTTAAACTTATGTGCAAAGGTGTGCTTGATGGTCAGTTTGTACATCATGACTTTGTGTAATTATATGTGCACTTATTTTTCATGATTATTCATATGATTTGTAAATTTCATTTTTGTACATGTAACTTAATGTTATTTTCTTTTTCTCATTTTTTATTGTACAGTACACTGCCATTTCTGCTATTATTATAATCACATATATTTGAAACTAGACTTTAATAAATTGATAACGAACTGTGTAAACTTGGTTATCACATAAAGATAATAAGACCTGTTCAAAGAATGAAGTTTACTAGCTTTTTTTAACAGCATTTAAGGTGTAATCTGTCCATCTGCTTACTACAATATAGGTAAACACTAAACAGGTCTACATTATGCATTTGAATGGCTTAGAAGTAGTTATTTATGTCTCAAAAGTTTAATAAGATTATGGTGATATTTTGAGTCAGATATTGTAGAATGACGTTAGAATTAACCTTTCAATTAACCTTGAATCATAAGAATTTTTAATTTAACATTTTGATGACTTCATACATGACTCCTGATTTCTAACACAGTTTTACTACTTGTGCAAGAATAGTTCTTATGAGAATTTGAGGAATTCCAAATGTTTTGCTTAAAAAATAATATTTAACTAAACACACTGATAATCTCCTGTCCTTTGTTTTGCTATACATGTAGAGGTTTTAATCAGTATTAACATGGGAAAGAATGGTTTTTGATTAGTACAAATAGAATTCATATTTAAAGTCATATTTGTGAAGAAAAGATTATACAATGGGACTTAGGGTACTGCTTTTGTAAGGATATCCGTTTCAGCACAATAATGAAAACAAAGAGATCATTCAAGTTCACCTCTTAAAGTTGTTACTAAGGACGACAAGCTTTTTTTCAAAAGCTATACTTGTTCTGGGTACATTATCAGGACTTCCGGCTATTAATAAACATCAATTTCGGTTACCAAAGAAAAAATGGAATTAAATTCTTGATAATAAACACGCAAAATCTACAAAAACTAGTGGAATGAAATTCTAATTATAGTGCACAAATACTGAACCGGGAAAACATAATGCCACATTGTTGACAATGATGAAGACAAATTGTGAACACATAAACAACAAGAATATCAGTAAATCTGATGGATGATTCCCGAAATGCATCTAACTAATATGACGAATGACTAGCACAGTGATCAATAACTGTTGAACTATTGTTCAAATGAAGGTTTCTTTTTCATATATAAGGTATATGTTGAGCGACGTTAACTTTTGCAAAACAACCTTGAGTGACTTTTGTCAGAAAGTCATTTCCCTATTAATTATTTGTGTGATATAAGTTTTACTTATATAAGCTTCTTGTTTTCTGAGTTACAATACCTGTTCAAAATCTTTTGAAATGAGGTACTTTTTCCTTACATAAGATATATATTCTGAGTGACCTTGACCTTTACAAAATGACCTTTGATATAACACTCAACAAGAGGCCCACAAGCCTTATCGGCCACCTGAGTACTAGTTAAAAGTATCATTATTCCCAAGGGCAATGGAATGTAGAAAAAAATCCAGTTCTGATTGATTGATTGAATATTGTTTAAACATCCCGCTCGATAATATTTCACTCATATGGAGACGTCACCACTGCCGGCGAAGGGATGCAAAATTTAGGCCTATGATCGGCGCTTTAGGTCAATGAGCAGGGAGGGATCTTTATCGTTCCACACCTGCTGTGATCCAGGACCTCGGTTTTTGCGGTCTCATCCGAAGGACCGCCCCATTTAGTCGCCTCTTACGACAAGCAAGGGAGTACTGAGGGCCTATTCTAACCCGGATCCCCACGGGATCAAGTTCTGAATATTTATTTAAGCTAAATTCTAATGTTCAGCAACATCCTAGAGACAAAACTTTGGAATTGCGAAATTCACCATATTTTGTACATCCTTTTCTGCTATTCCTAATATGCATTTAGATTTTATACGGTATCTTTAAGTCCTTCAAATCATTATAATAATTTTGGCACCATCTTGAAACCAAACCCTTGCCCCTTAGGATCATGAAATTTACAATTTAGGTAAAGAACTACATACTCCTTCTAAATATCCATTTAATATCAATGGCATTAAACATGTTAAAGCAGATATCATTTATATGTTTTGCACCTATACACCATATATACCAAGTTTCGCCCCACCTTGGAGTCAGAACCTCTACCTCCGGGATCCTGAAAGTTACAATTTCGGTAGAAGTCTTCCTGCTCTATATCATTAATATGCATTTAGATGTTGTTGTTTTTTAAAGATGTACAGGTATAGAGATCTAGAGAGAGAGAAAAGTGAATTATATTGTACACACATTTAATTACTGACCATTTCTGCACCACCCTAATACCAAAATCACTGCCCCTAGGATCATCAAATTTACAATTTTGGTAATGGAATACCTTCTCTTTCTAAATATCCATTTGGTAGAGGCCTTCCTGCATTACATCACTATATATTTAGTTTTTCTTACACATGTGCGGTTGTAGAGAAGATATTTCAAAATTGGACAATTTTTGCCCAGCCCCTAAGGCCCCGCGGGTGCAATAGTCCTGACATTTACAATACATGTCCCCCTTGTTCCAAAGATACTTCATACCAAAAGAAAGAATATGAACGGTAGCTATTAAGTTAAACATTTCTTTTGTTCACACAATTAATAACTGACAATTTTGGCCCCACCCTGATACGAAAACCCCTACCCCTGGGATCATCAAATTGACAATTTTGGTAAAGGACTACCTGTTCTTTCTAAATATCCATTTTTACACATGTACGGTTGAAGAGAAAATTTTTGAAAATTGGTCAATTTTCGGCATTTTTTGTCCCGCCCCTGAGGCCCCAGGAGTCCTGAAATTTACAATATTGATCCCCCTTGTCCCAAAGATGCTTCATACCAAATTTGAAAAGAATTGAAATAGTAGTTATCAAGAAGAAGTTAAAAATGTTCCGTTTGACACGCATGACGACGGACGACAACCAATTACATGTACAATATGTCATCTTAGTTTACTCAGGTGACCTAAAATGATATTTTATTTCTTGTATTTCTATTTCTATTTTTGTTCTTACCGAGCTCCCATGCTTATGTAAGGCGAAGATAACGAACAGTGATCTATAAGCAGATGACAGAAATAACGATCGTACCGCACAAAATATAGTTCGTAAGAATTTTATCGAATAAATAATTAGGAACAATATATCCTTTGTTAGCTGACTTGTTTTTATATTCCTATGAAGCAGAATTTATCCATAAACTTCGAAGTGAGAAGAAAAAATCTCTTGCTGTGGCCTACAATTCGACATTTAGATAATTCGACGACGTTTTATCTATTAACAATAATAATTTTCATTCATATGTCGATTCCATATATCCCAGTGAACTCGAAATAAAGGACACCACAGAGTCGTCTACTTCTGCTTCATACTTAGATATTTTACGGCAAACTGACAACAATGGTGTTTATATCTCTCAACTGATTCGATACGCAAGAACTTGTTCTCCGTATGGTCAGTTTTTAAATCGAGGCAGGCTACTGACAAACAAGTTCATGGTGCAGGGGTTTCAACAGTCTCGTTTAAAGTCAACATTTCACAAATTCTATGGTCGTTATAACAACTTAGTTTGCCGATACAACCTACCATTGGGTCAAATGCTGTTTGGCGTGTTTCATACCGATTGTTAAGCCATTCATGGCACACTGACTACGGATAACTCCGTTTACATGATCAAGATATATGGTTCACGGAGGATGTGACCGGTCGACAGGGGATGCTTACTCCTCCTAGGCACCTGACCCCACCTCTGGTGTGTCCAGGGGTCCGTGTTTGCCCAACTCTGTATTTTGTATTACTTATAGAAGTTATGCGATTGATCACTGTTCGTTATCGGAATCTAAATCCCCCACTGCATTGCATTTAAGCAAGAAGCCAGGTGAAAGTACAGGACTGACTTTTGAAGCGCTGATGGTATTCATACACAAGAAAAGACTGATCACATGACCAACCTCATATTATACGAAACTTAATGTCAATTTCATTAGTATTGTCATATAAGGAAATACGTTAGCATATGTAAATATAGCAATGATGAAGAGTTGGTCTTCTACCAAATTGAGAAATTCAGGTCTCTGGTCAGGGGGTCTAGTAATAAGGTAGAAGTCAAAACTTTTAAAATGATTTAATCTCTAACAAGAGGTACTGTGAGCAATGCTCACTAAGAATACCCCCCGCTTATCCCAATCTCCCAAAGGGTGTTGGTAATAGTTACAAACTTCTTATTTTCGCAAACTTCAGAATAAACTTCAGTATTATGATCCAAAAGGTATCTAGGAACACAGCATTTCATGCGATGAAAAAACCGTGAAAGAATTTAAATGGAAACCATATTGCTACTTCGATGCCCAGTGCGCGTGACCTTTTACCTTTTGACTCCAAAATCGATAGAGAACATCTTCATTCCATGGGTAGTCCATATGTATGATATGGTGACTGTAGGTGGAAAGGATAACGCTTTAGAGCCCGGAAACCATATTGCTACTTCGATGTCCAGTGCGCGTGACCTTTGACCTTTTGACCCCAAAATCGACAGGGAACATCTTCATTCCATGGGTAGTCCATATGTATGATATGGTGACTGTAGGTGGAAAGGATAACGCTTTAGAGCCCGGAAACCATATTGCTACTTCGATGTCCAGTGCGCTTGACCTTTGACCTTTTGACCCCAAAATCGACAGGGAACATCTTCATCCCATGGGTAGTCCATATATATGATATGGTGACGGTAGGTGGAAAGGATAATGCTTTAGAGCCCGGAAACCATTGCGTCTACAATCGGACGGACGGACGGACGGACAGACAGACAGACAGACGGACAACCCGATTCCAGTATACCCCCCCCCCCACAACTTGTTGCGGGGGTTATTAAAATCTTCTCCATTACTTAACGACTAGCAGACAAACTGTATGTATAGTCATTGTAAGTAAGGAAGCATCTACAATGTACCAAAATTGTGAACTCTGTGATCTTTGTTTGGATCAGGGGTTCTGGTTTTAGGTTGGGGCTTTCAGTCTCACTAATGAAAACAAGAGATGTTTGTAAAACACATATCCCCCCCCCCTCCCCGGTGAAAAATTGAACAGGGTTATACACACATCATTTAATTGATAGTAGTATCATCAATTCAAAATATTGAGCAGACAATATCTTCTTATCTCAAGAGTGGATTGACCATGTGACCTAAAAGTCAATAGGGGTCATCTACTCCTTATGCTGTACCAGTGTATCAAGTTTGGTGTCAACGACCTTTGACCATGTGACCTCAAAATCAATAGGGGCCATCATCTCCTGAAGATGTACCAGTGTATCAAGTTTGATGTCTGTCAAGCAAATGGTTCTCAAGATATTGAGCTGACAGTACATTCCAATGTCCATTTGACCATGTGACCTCAATATCAATAAGATATACCAGCGTACCAAGTTTGATGCATGTCAAACAAAGAGTTCTCAAGATATTCAACGGACAGTATATTCCTATGTCCAGTTTGTCCCTTGACTTTTAACCATGTGACCTCAAAATCAAAAGGGGCCATCTACTCCTTAGGATGTACCAGTGTACTAAGTTTGATGTCTGTCAAGCAAAGGGTTCTTAAGATATTGAGTGGACAGTATATTTCTATGTCCAGAGTATATTGACCCTTGACCTTTTGACCTGAAAAACAATAGGGGTCCTCTTCTACTCATAACAAACCCATACATGAAATATCATTATCATCAAGTGAATGGTTCTCAAGATATTGAGCGGACAACATGTGGTCTACCGATCGACATACCAAACGACCGACTTACAGGTGCAAACCAATATACCCCTCTTCTTTGAAGGGGGGCATAATTATTAAAAATCTTTTTTATCCCTGCACATCTTGAAGTAAACTGTATGCAAGATTACTACGAACATGGAGCTTTCTATCAAAATACTGAAATTCATTACCCTTGGGCCAGAGGTTCATGCTCTAGGGCATTTGGATCTATTTGATATCTAAAAATCTTCTCTACGTCTTTGTATGGTGAAGAAATAATGTATTCATGTTAGACCAAGCATATAGACCCCAATCAAATTTGAGAAATTCACTACCACTGTGTTTGGGGTCCACCCTATAAGGAAGAACTAAATAGGTAAAAGAGTGATACTAATTTTACCTATGAATTTATCCTCATCTTTACTTCGATGCATAGTACCCCGTGGGGATCCGGGTTAGAATAGGTCCCCAGTACCCCTTGCTTGTCGTAAAAGGCGACTAAATGAGGCGGTCCTTCGGATAAGACAGCAAAAACTTAAGTGAAAATACAGTGCATGAATATTTTGAATTACTTTTTGTACTCTTGGATACTGAAAAACTAAATTTGGAAAGATAAGGACACTTTATATTCATATTTTAGAAATAATTGACATCTTTGATTGAGCAGTTCATTCGATTTTACATGTTACCGTATATAGCCAGCTGTGTTTGGCGGATTTGGGTCTACAAGGTATACCATTAATTTTGGTGGATAAAATTTTAGTGAATTCATTTTGATTTATCTATACAAGCGATTTTTATTTTGTTAAATGAAAAGTGAAGATAACAAAGAGTGATCCATCTCATAACTCCTATAAGCAATACAAAATAGAGAGTTGGGCAAACACGGACCCTTGGATATACCGGGTACCAGAGGTGGGATCAGGTGCCTGTGAGGAGTAAGCATCCTCTGTCGACCGGTCACACCCACCGTGAGCCCTATATCTTGATCAGGTAAACAGAGTTATCCGTAGTCAAAATCAGTGTACCAAGAACGGTCTAACAATCAGTATGAAACAAATCACAATCTTTGGAAATCGCAAAAGTAAGTCAAAATTATATTGCTGCCAAAAACCGCTAATACGGTCCTCGTGTGACCGTTAAGGCCCACCCCCCCCCCCCCCCACCCCCCTTTTTATACTTGGAGATGATAAAATTAACAATTAATTTCAAGAAAATATTGTGAATAGAATTTGATTTAGTTTTACCAGTTACAAATCTTCATGCCTTTCTGGTTAACAGCAAAGATTTGTCTGAAAAACCCAAGGTTCTGTATGGAGCGACAAATTAACATAAACTCAAATAATTGAAGATATCTTCAATTATTTGAAGATATCATCAATTCATTCGATGGGCGTAATAATTTAATTAAAGATCTCTTCAAATAATTAATGATATCTTCAATTCTGAATTATTGCGCGCATTAATTGAATTGGTGAGCATTATTTCTTCAGCTGAATTGAAGCTCGCTTTAATTGAATTAATGATCTTTTCAAATGAATTAATTATATCAACAATTGAATTGATGCGCGCTACAATTCAATTGAAGAGAGCAATAATTGATATAATGCGCGCATTAAATCAATTGATGAGAGCAATAATTGAATTGATGCGCGCATTAAATCATTTGATGAGAGCAATAATTCTTTTAGAGAGGGCAAGTATATAATCAAAGATATCTTCAATTCAACATATCCACAATTGAATTAATGATCTCTTGAATTGAATTGTTGCTCTCTTAAAAGAATTGATGCGCGCATTAATTCCTTATACAAAAGCATTGTAAATAATTAAAGATATCTTCAATTGAATTAAAGAGATCATCAAATTATTTATACCGAGCTCTATATCAATTATTGCGAGCAATATTTCCACGAAATTGATGCTCTCATCGATTGAATTGAAGAGAGCAATAATTGAATTAATGCGCGCATCAAATCTATTATTGCTCTCATTAATTCAATTGATGCTCTCATCAATTGGATTGAAGAGAGCAATAAATGAATTAATGCGCGCATTAAATCAATTATTGCTCTCCTTAATTCAATTGATGAGAGCAATAATTGAATTCAAGCGCGCATTAATTCGGTGGATGAGAGCAATAATTGAATTGATGACATCTTCAAATAATTAAAGATATCTTCAATTATTTGAGTTTATGTTAATTCGGCGCTCCATAGTTATGTGGGGTGTTGCTAAAACGCGGAACGGAAAACGAAACGGAAGACGGAACGGAAAATATTGTATGCAATAATGTTATGAGGAGGTCAGCACTTTGCAAAATAAAAGGTTTATCATGAATAAGGAAAACAGAAATTACAGCGAGAGAGGGATGTCATCGACAGAATCCACCGTTTCACATTCTTGATATTAATGCATATGTATTTTAGAATCATTGACTTACCATGAACAATTTTAATAAAGAAAATAATATATAATATAAAAACAATAATCATACTGAAAAAGACTAGAATTTTCAAAATTTATATATAATGAATACCCCCCCCCCCCCCCGAAAACACAAGATTGTAAAAAGATAAAATATTTCTTTCAACAATTTTCCCCAAACAGCCGTCTTAAAAATCGAACTTGCTTTTATTCGTAATTTAGTTCTACACCTGGTATGTTACATATACATATTAATGTATCACATCAAATCTTAAAGCGAACAAGTCCGGTGTGTATAAAAGGTTTGCCGCATTTGGGATGAATTTATGTGAAAGTTCGTACATTTACCGATATCCTGCGGATTAGTGTTGAACCGAGAGATACGGCGGAAAAGAAAGATTGAAACAGAACAAATGAAAACTAAGGTGAAGTTTACGATCCATAGTATGAGGATTTAACAGATATGAAATAGCTAAAAGACTAACTGACAATTACTGCTTGAATGGAATTAAAGGGTCGTCTCATTATTAATTTAAATATTAAGATATAAGTATTTAGTTTAGAAATAAACTGCTAGAAGTCCTCCCTATTTAGGTTTGGAGTGATGCGGTCATAAAGTCTCTGTTAGTTAAAAATAATAATGTATCAAACACAAGATGTTTAATTTGCTGACTTTATAAGATAATGACTTTTCGTTGTTAGATACATACCAACACTCCCTGTTGTAAATATTCACATACACGGTATTATATGTATATTTACATGTAAATGTGCGTTAACGACGTTTTGCCACCGGAAGGGGTGATTAGGTATAAAGTACGTGTGTTCTTTCCATTATCTACCCATAGGTGTCGCTGCTCAATAACACATCTGATGCAGAATATTAAGATAAAATTGTTTTACCTCTTGTAAATAAATTCCCAAAATGTTGATTTTAATCATAATAAAGTATTTTCTTCCGATATTTCGTGTTATCTTAGCTACATTAATCATTCTAATTCTTAATTTCTGTTCTGTTTTCCGTTCCGCGTTTTAGCAACACCCATTTCTGTGAGAAATTATAACAATCTGAAAACCTCGCCTCCTTCGTGGAATTTTACCCTCTTTGAAATATATGCTAATAATCGTCTATTTACAAATAATGTCATGATATAAACCATGGTAATCAAGTAAGCCATTTTGAAAGGTTGCTTATGCAGCAGAAAGCTTGTGCATCTGACAACATCAGTTTGTACACCAGATTTCCACCCCTGTGGTAACCTTACACAAACCCTTACTAGTGTCCAAAGCCTTTCCAGTGGTATTTGTATATCGCATATAATCCACATTTCTAAAACCTGTGTTTATCGCCTATCCATCCAAGAGTTGACTATTTTCGAATTGTACGCTATGTCACTATTCCAAAATCAAAGTAATGTTGATTTTTTAAATTTTATAGCCTTAACCATTCCCCGTGGTGACACCTTTCGAATTATACTTTTCAAAATCTTTAGAAATGTTCTAATGCTGATATCACATGAGTAACCTACTTCGTAAAAAAATTTGTGCCGCGTTCCAATTCAAAAGTTGATAAAATTATTGCCCCTTACAAACACTTTTCTAGTACATCATAGGCAAATTTCTTTAATTTTGTAAACAAATCGATAGACCATAAACAGCGAAATCAATGTCTTCTAATGATATATTGATATCACAACTTATGTTCATGAATTACGAATAGCACTTTCAATTTCAATGAAATATGAATCCTGCCAAGTCATAAATCAATCTAAGGGGCATCCCACAGGGGCACAGCGTATCGCTATATATACCTCCAGTGACCTTGATATTTCCCACCCGGCCTTGGTCTTGGCATCACCTTGAGCCTATATATTTTGTCCATGATTTATTACATAAAGAAGGACACTTCCTATCCCTGGAAACACATATTGCCCAGACTTTGATTTTGACTTACAGTACAGACTCGGTATCGTCTCGTTCATCACAAAATCAGCGCAACTCTCCATACTGTTCTACATCTCCAATATGACTGTATCAACAAAAGATTCAAGCGAACAAATTGCTAGGATAAGCATAGAATCAATAAGAAATATTCTGCGATCATACAACCCGGAGGAGAAAATTCTAAAATATATGCAGTACCGGTAATACATCACCAAGATATATTGACCCAAATGATATGATTTAGCTCGCCGAGAACTGTAAGGAAAAACACTTTAACCTAGGGTCTATTATTTTAACCAAGGGGAATAGGGCTTTGATATTTCATATAAAGATGCCTCATGAAGGGACGCCAAAACTTTTGACCTAATAATCTTGACTTTCGACCTACTTTTAAAAACTTTCCTTGGTTACATTTTTTAACCAAAGGTAACCATGATAGGGCTTTAAATACCCCATTACAAAGCATTTCTTTTGATACTAAGACTTTTTACGTACTGACGTTGGACTTTGACCTACTTTTAAAAACATTTTAACATTAGCTACTTCTTTTGACCCAAGGTGAATATTTGATATTTCTCATATAGATGCCACATGTCAAGGCCTTTCTTATTGTACCGAGACACTTGACATTGTGACCTTGAACTTTGGCCTACTTTTAAAAAACTTGTGTCTTTTGTGTCAAAGAGGGATAGGACTTTGATACGTTACACATAGATGTCTCATGAATTGACCTTTCTTTTGGTATCAAAACCTTTGACTTTTCAAACTCTTTAACCATGACTATATCTTTTGAACCAAGGCAGGTGTGTTTTAATATTTCACGTTATTGATGCATTCTTGACCAGGCCTCTTATATGGTACCAAAACATTTGACCTAATGTGCTTGGACTTTGGCCTACTTTTCAAAAACTTTAATCTTAAGAACCAAAGGGAATATGTTAAAGCTGTATGGTCCGAATTACAATTTTTTTTTTTCCATCTCGCGAAAACGCTATTAAATCATCGCACGTATGTAGTTATGAGACTGTACGACCTATCATAAATTATTTTTCCTGTTTTAACCCAAATAATTTGATTTTAAATCGATGTTTACAAATAACCGCGTCACTCTGCCATTTCAAGTGACAGTCACGTGACCAGTTCAAACTTTCAAATCATCGGTGGTCTTATCTGTGTAAAGCTGTGTATTTTGTTATAACAGTACCGTACCATAAGTTTAATAGAAATAAAAATATCAAATACCTCTTAGTAATTCGTTGTTTTACGCTCTTTCAGCCTTAAAACTATACAGTTGCGTATGAGTTAATACATCATGTTGGGATTCCACTGACGCGCGAGGGTCTATTTATAGACGTCTATTATGGGATGATTTTGTAGCCACTATATTTACTTTATAAATAATATTCGCACTGTTTTCTTTTACATGCATATGTTTTCAAGCATGTAATTAAGGGAAAGTTAATAACATTATAAAGTAATTAATCTGCTTTAAAGTAATTATGTACAAAAATAATACATGAACATCGGGTCATACAGCTTTAAAGCAATACAAGCTGTAATTGACGGCAAATAAATAGAAAATAAAAAAACAAATATTTAACATATTTGTGATTGAATATCTATATCTTCATAGAATCAGAGTGAATCTGAAGCAATAAACCCGTCAAATCAGCAGAAAATGTCGATTCATGAATCATTGTCATCCTGTCAGTAATTCCTGCTCGTAATCTCCGATGTGCACTGACCTCGGAGGTCTCCAGTTCGGGAAAAAGCGACAGAGAGGCACTGAGCACGTGGCAGATTTGTAAGCAATTTAACATGCCAATTATACATGTATAGATGAGGAATTACTGACAGGATGACAATGATTCGTGAATCGACATTTTCTGTTGATTTGACGGGTTTACTGCTTCAGATTCACTCTGATTCTATTAAGTTATATGTATTCAATCACAAATATGTTAAATATTTGTTCTCTTTTTTATACCCCCGAGATCGAAGATCGGGGGGCATATTGTTTTTGTCCCGTCTGTCATTCCATCATTCTGTCAGAAACTTTAACCTTGCTAATAACTTTTGAACAGTAAGTGCTAGAGCTTTGATATTTCACATGAGTATTCCTTGTGGCAAGACCTTTCCATAGGTACCAACATTTTTGACCTTGGAGTTTCATCTACTTTTTGAAAACTTTAACCTTGCCAATAACTTTTGAACAATAAGTGATAGAGCTTTCAGATTTCACATGAGTATTGCTTGTGCAAGACCTATCCGTGGGTAGCAACATTTGTGACCTTGACCTTGACCTTGGAGTTTGACATACTTTTTGAAAACTTTAACCTTGCAAATAACTTTTAAACAGTAAGTGCTAGAGCTTTGATATTTCACATGAGTATTCAAAAAAAAAAATGTACTTAATCATTCCTCGAACATTTGATCGGGCTCCATATTCGCGTACTAAGCTATTTTCGTTAAAAAAAAAAACGATAAAGCTAAAATGTTAAAAAAAAAAAAAAAAAGTCAAACTCATTTGAATGTTTATTACCACAGCAAAATTCTACTGAAAAACATTGACCGCGATTGACGCGCACCAAATCGTGACTTAATAACAAAGTAACGCGTGACACAACGTTTGCTACCAAATTCTAGTTTGTTTTGTTTACATGTTGTTTACGTTCCACTCAAGAATTTTTCATTCATATAGATATATAGCCTATGCATGGCTTTCGAGGCGGCAATGCCTATCGTAAAATGGGACTTCCTGTTTTACGTTCATACCCGAAAGACCCATCACTTCTACTTTTGGGCGCTTGGCAAAGGAACAGTCACTACCAAATGTTACACGTCCAAGTTTGACGCGGTACCGGTAACAAGGACTGGGACTCCCAGTTTCGAAGCCCTAACCACAAGGCTAGGTACACAGCCAGCCAGCCTCCAATGTTAATTAGCAGTATATGGCGTATGTTTTATTCTTGGACTAAGTTTGGTGTGACTAAAGTTCCGTTAGGACTGGTGTAGTTAGATGCATTACTGTTGCGCATATAGTGAAAAAATATTCACGTTTAGCGACTTAACAGAATGTCATTTGCATATACTTTTAATGGTGTGTTTCCAGCAAGGCAACCACCATAGGCATAATCCTGAGTTAAATTCTTTGTTTCAGACATATATTTCTTTTCCGATACGTTAATTCCCTCAGACCTCTGGGAAGATGAATCTAATTCCCACAGACCTCTGGGAAGATGAATCACGGTGAAAATCACCGGTTGTATTATTTATTGACGGCCTTCCCATTTTGTCTTAGAGGTACACTATTTAAAACGCCAACACAGTCATTAACAAGAAGTGTTTTGGTCGCGATTTAATTAGTAAACTAGTTGAAAAGAATATAAATCGATTCGATTGGTATCTTATTGCATTCCAACACATTGACATCTTTATTCAAAAATGTCAAGGTCGCTAATCAGTACTAGGGCATTCCTTTTGTTTGCAAACAAACAATCGGTTGCAGTGGCCCATAAAAAAATCAGTTGCAGTGACTGCCCTTTATTATATTAATGAAAAACAGAAATATAAGTCCTACTACTTCATATTTAAGCAGATAATTTATAGATTCATGTATAACAAAATATCTACATGTATACTTCCCGAAAAAAATCTGGGGAGCGTGTAGTGGTTGTCTTGTCTGTCCACTCATTCTTTGATATTTCTATTTTTACAAGCTATTGCACAAAGCTTGTGTATTATTCAATATCACATACCGGTCGCGGTAGCGTGGTGGTCTTCTATCGTGTGCCTGTCCTTTTTAGCTCACCTGAGCTGAAAGCTCAAGTGAGCTTTTCTGGTCGCTTGCTGTCCGTCGTCTGTCTGTTTGTCCGTTTGTAAACTTTTCACATTTTCGACTTCTTCTCCAGAACCACTGGGCCAATTATAACCAAACTTGGTCAAAAGCATTCTTAGGTGAAGGGCTTTCAATTCTGTGCAATTGAAGGCCCATGCCTCCTTCAGAGGGGAGATAATCACAAAAATGCAAAATTATGGTAGGGTCATTTAAAAATCTTCTCAAGAATCATGCCCCAGGGTTAGGATGGGGCCACAATAGGGGATCAAAGTTTTACATAAAAATATATTGGGAAAGTCTTCTTCTCAAGAACCACTGGGCCAGAAGAACTGAAGTTTTCATGAAAACTTTCTGACATAGTGCAGAATTAAGTTTTTAAAATCATGACCCCCGGGGTTAGGATGGCGCCACAATAGGGGATCAAAGTTTTACATGCAAATATATAGGGAAAATCTTTAAAAATCTTCTCAAAAACTACTGGGACAGGAAAGTGGAAATTTATATGAAAGCTTTCTGACATAGTGCAGATTCAAGTTTGTTAAAATCATGACACCCCCCCCCCCCCCGGGAGTAAGATAAGGTGACAATAGGGGATCAAACTTTTACGTATAAATATAAAGGGAAAATCTTGAAAAATCTTTTTCTCAACAACCACTGAGCCAGAAAAGCTGAGATTTACATGAAAGATTCCTGAAGTAAGGGAGATTCGGGTTTGTTAGACCGTACTGAAAACTTTCTGACATAGTGCAGATTTAAGTTTTTAAAATCATGACCCCTGGGGTTAGGATGGGGCCACAATAGGGGATCAAAGTTTTACATAACTTACATGTATGACAAACGGAATGATTTCAGCTTCTCCATCGTCAACTTCCCATATTTATGTAGCAATATTCCATTATCACATGCGTATGGTGTTTATATATCTTAACTGATTCGATATGCAAGAGCTTGTTCTGCGTATAGTCAGTTTTTAAATCGAGGTAAGCTACTGACAAACAAGTTGATGGTACAGGGATTTCAACAGTCTCGATTGAAGTCAGCATTTCGCTAATTCTATGGTCGTTATAACGATCTAGTTCGTCAATACAACCTATCATTGGGTGAAATACTGTCTGACGTGTTTCATACCGACTGTTAAGGCTTTCTTGGCACACTGATTTTGACTGCGGATAACTCCGTTTACCTGATCAGGATATAGGGCTCACGGCGTGTGTGACCGGTCAACAGGGGATGCTTACTCCTCCTAGGCACCTGATCCCACCTCTGGTGTGTCCAGAGGTCCGTGTTTGCCCAACTATCTATTTTGTATTGCTTGTAGGAGTTATGAGATTAATCACTGTCCGTTATCTTCACCTTACATGTACAGTATAATTTGTCCAAACCGGCCTCTGAGTACTCCGGCGCTCTGTCAATTCCGGCCACAAAATATAGTCCCTAACATTTCTTTAACAAATCCTTTATTGATAATTCCCTGTACTCCGGATACTGCGTATTCTGTATATCGGCCGGCTTACACAGTCCCAACTGCTATCAATTAACATTAATTATCCTGTGTAAACCGGCCCCTCAATGATACACCACTCTATTTGTTGCGGTCAATTGTATTCGGTGTACACAAGATCCCAACTGCTCGTAATTAGCTCTAATTATCGCATGTAAACCAGCCACCCCACGATGACCAACCTGTCGGTATTCTGTCGATCACACACGGTGTACACAAAGGGTGTCTCAAGGGAAGCCTCAGGTAAGTAAAAGAGTGCAACTGGCGATGAGTCGCGATCAGTTTAAATTAAAACCTTATTTTTAGGGGTGCACTTTTCAATTATGACAGCACCACGCACAATTTAATGGCGCCCTCCCCCTAACGATAGAGACGAGAACTGACATTAAAAGACAAAGTTCAATTAATCGATGAATTCGATACATTCTTGGAATGAAACAAAATCGGCAACAATCCCGTTATGTTTTCCAAAAGCAGGGTTTCCCCTCGTGGACTTCTCGGAGCTCTACGGCGAGTCAGACAGTGATGATATGCAGTTAGTTAGCACAACTCGCCATGTCCGGTCGATCACTCGGCATTGCATTAGTTTCTGTTTCACAAATTGAGACAGTTGAAAGCGATACATTTACAATGAAAGTTGGGAAAGACAAATTTTAAACGAACACAACACAAACTTGACGAACGTACATAATGTTGCACTTGATAACGGCGATGATGTAGACGAAATCGACAATTTACCAACAGAAAATTGCGCGAATAATTTCCAGATTTTAAACTGTTTAATGAAAATTGAATTTTTTTCAAATGAGCACGACAATAAAATACTGACATTTATATTTTTACATTTTGAATTCTTTTGTGATATATTACAACGTTAGCAATCATTACACACGTATGCATAGATAATGAATACAAGGGAAGCAACTCTCATTCTTGTCAACATTCTGCTCTCCGGACTCTGTGCAAACCGGCCAATTTCTTTGGAACCACACATAGCCGGTTTAGACAGATTATACTGTATAAATAGAAAAAAATCTTTAAAATTGTTCTCCTTAAGATCCATGGGCTAAAGAAGTTTACATTTGCACCAAAGCTTCCTTACATAATGCAGATTGAAGTTTGTAAAAACCATGGTCCCCTGTGGCCCCCACAGTAAAGGATCAAAATTTTACATACAAATTAATCATTAAAAATCTTCTTTTGAAAAATAACTGACCAGAAAAGTTTATATTTACATGAAAGCTTCATGACATATAGTGCAGATTCAATCTTGTAAAAATCAACGCCCCCGTGGATGGGTTGGGGCCACAATAGAGATTAAAGTTTTCCAAGCAAATATGTAGAAAAAATCTTAAAATATGAGCCAAGGTGACTCAGATGAACGATGTGGCCCATGGGTCTCTTGTTTTTAAAGTTCTTATTTTCAAGTTCAATTTAAGCTTTTCTACATGTAAAACAAGAATATCAATTTTGAAAACGAAAATGTGATCTTATAGACTATGTGACTGACATTTAATCATTGTGCTAAAGAATACCGTTGTAACATGTCATTTGAAGACCCGCGGAACTAAATACTGTAGTGAATGAATATTGGACATTTGATTAAATTGAAATTAAAAATAGACCATTTTAATGGATTCTGTCTCGAAACGGCCAAAATTTAATAAAGTTGAATGAAATATACAGACAGACATCAAATCTGCTCTGACAACTGTGTCAACCAAACTATGAATTTTTACAGTATACACAGTCACCAATTAGTATCTAACCACCGCGGTATTTCAGCAGGTAAAGCGATCGCTTTGTGAATGCTAGGTCACGGGTTCGAGTCCTGGTCGAGACATTACAAAAATAAAACGACCACTACATTGTGATGAGTCCATAACACTTACATGTACCTTATTTCGAGACTCTTCGCCTAAACCTGGTGACATCTCCATATCTGAGTGAAATACATTAGCCTCGCTTGTCCCTCTCGAGAATCTTTCACTCATATGGAAACGTCACCATTGCCGGTGAAGGGCTGCAAAATTTAGGCCTAATATACATGTAGATACTCCGCACTTTCAGCACGTGGCCTCGGTTTTTGTGGTCTTATTCGAAGGACCGCCTCATTTAGCCTCTTAAGACAAGCAAGAGGTACTGAGGAACTATTCTAACTCGGATCCCCACGAGGATTTTCACTTGGACGTAATCAATCAATCAATGTGGAAACTAAAAAGGGATTAGTTTGGATTGATTGAATGATTTTATCTTGTTTAACGTCACTCTCGAGAATTTTTCACACACATGGAGACGTCACTAAGACCGATGAAGGACTTCAAATTTAGAATTAAGGTCATCTCCGAGAACCCGTGACATTCACACCTGATGCCGAACGATTGGCGATCGAACTGTCACGCACGACTTAGGTCTGTCGCGGCCGGGATTTCAACTCCGGCATTCCGCATGCGAGCTGAACGCTCTAACCACTATACCACCGCGGAGATTAGTTTGGAGGATGTTGTACTAATGATGTCTGTCTTACCAAGACGGATCGAACAAAATTTTCATGGAATACGGCCAAACGGGGATATCGCAAAGTCGGACATCTCGCAAGGTGGACATACCTAATGTTTCGTAGTGCATCGTCCTTTGATATCTAAACACGAAAATGAAAGTGAATCCACAAATACCCTCGACTTAGTAACATGTACCAAAATCTTTACCTAGACTTCTGACAGGTAACATTACTGACAGTTAACAATACCTAGATAGTTTACAGGTTACATACCCCTGACTTAGATCGTCTTCCGGTTACATATTCCTAGATCGTCTTCCGGTTACATACCCCTAGATCGTTTACAGGTTACATGCCCCTAGATTGTTTACAGCTTACATGCCCCTAGATCGTTTACAGGTTACATGTCCCTAGATAGTTTACAGGTTACATGTCCCTAGATAGTTTACAGGTCACATGTCCCTAGATAGTTTACAGGTCACATGTCCCTAGATAGTTTACAGGTTACATGTCTCTAGATAGTTTACAGGTCACATGTCCCTAGATAGTTTACAGGTCACATGTCCCTAGATCGTTTACAGGTCACATGCCCCTAGATAGTTTACAGGTCACATGTCCCTAGATCGTCTTCCGATTACATGCCCCTAGATCGTTTACAGTTTACAATACCTAGATCGGTTACATGTTGACAGGTCAGATTACCTTCACCATAGACAGGTGGAGCTAGATTTGTTTACACGTTACATTACCTAGATCGTTGATAGGTTTGACACCGGACTGAAATGGTTAACTGACGGTTCTTAAATACAAATTCGAATGCTAACAGTGCAGCATAGATATTATCAATATATATATATCACAATGAATCGGCCAATTTTTTTTAGGGTATTGAAAAAAACTACACAAATGAAGTTTGTTTATCTGACATTTAAATTTTGATTTAGTTTCTCTCTCATCCCGTGGGGTTCTGGGTTAGTAGCCATTGCTTGTCATATGAGGCCACTAAATGGGGCGGTCTTTCGGATGAGACCGCAAAAACCGAGGTCCCGCGTCACAGTAGGTATGGCACGATAAAGATCCCTCCCTGCTCAAATGCCGTAAGCGCCGAGCATCTATAGGCCTAAATTTTGCAGCCCTTCATCGGCAGTGGTGACGTCTCCATGTAAGTGAAAAATTCACGAATGGGACGTTAAACAACCAACTAACCAATCCATCAGTAATTTTCAAGAAACCCGGATCAGTAAAACTTTGATTTACTACATTCCCAGCGAATTAGTAAAATACCCCGTGAGCGCATAATTTCGAAGAACATGCACTGTATGGTAAATTAAATAGTATGTACCAAGCGAATCTGATGAGATAAGTTTTTATTATGGTGTTAGCAGCGTATTCCTCGATCGGTCTCCAAATTATACCAACTTTAATAGATTATTTTATTTCTAAACTGAAAATGATAAACATCCAAAATAAACCTTTGTAATGCGGAGAATTTTCAGAAATTCAGACAGTCTGACAGATAAGTTCACAAGGTTAGAACAGTCCATTGACGTTAGTTTATCAACACCATGTACGTATTTATAACAAATAATTCACATTTTCTTGCTTCCCGTTTGGAAAAATATTTACTTTCAGGATTAAAAAACACATACTCGGTTTTGAAATCTAAGTCATGTCTTGACATAAATAGGAATCATAAAATGCATCATCGTATTAGATTATAGTCATCAACTCAGTTCCACTTCACATGCATTTCATTCAGCTTAGTCTTGAAGGAGTCCATTTTCAATCTACCTATAATCCAACTGACTGCTTATGGTGTAAGATTTTAAAATCATAGGTTTAGTACCCGTGTCTTAATTTCCAAGAACTTTTTTTCTTTGAGACCTTCACCTTCTATATACGGCCTATAATGTGGTTTGAAATGTCGATCATTCTATAGAAAATGAAACATCTACCAACCTTACACTTCACACATGTTAGTAAAAACATGAAATTTCGATAGACAGAAAAATCTCTACGATAGCTATGACTTCCTGTAGCTGCACTATTAAATGGAAAGAATGCAGTTTTGACATTGAACAACAATCAGAGCCTTATAATCAAGGCCGTGATTCATCTAACTGATTCTGCTAGAGATTATCTGTACTCTTTGAGACATTTTTAAAAAACAGAATTTACGTATAGAGGTCTATATTCATACGAACGTAAATATGGTCGTCTTGTTTGTGACATAATTTGATAAACTATATTCCATAGATACATGTCACCTGGTTTTAAACATGTTTGTCCACTTGTTACTTTGGGACTAATTACAAGACTCAAAATCTTGCCATTTATCGACATATCGTGTAAAATATGTTGAACTGACGTCAATCCCCCAGTCTGTAACAATGATGGTATTCAAAGGCGGTGTAAAACAGGCTATAGTAAAATATCTTCGCCTTTGTTTAATGTTTATCTGTGTAATACTTTTGTCGATATTTAATACTCTGTAACCTATATCCTGAATCATAAATACCCTGGTCTATTTAGTATAGAAAACACATACGTCACTCTGTTTAAAGATTTACTTCGATATACAAAGTTCAAAGTTTCCAGCCTTGCTTTCCAGTCCGATTAACACTGCATGTATTTCACATGTAAATCGAATGCAGTGTGTGCATGTCTGGAGAGTTGGACGTATCGTAACATACCACTGTGTCTTCAGGATCATCTTACATTGTCCTATTTTAAATTTTTCCACTTCCTAGTCAGAAATACAGAGACTCACAAGTTAATCTAATTTGGACCATGCATGACAAATTACCGCTTGTCCCTCTAAAGGTCAATAGGATCTCCCCATACGTACCTGTATTTCTGTAGCAAGTATGATACTGAAAACTGAAAAGAGATTGTTACTGGCTTTGACCTTGACCCAGAATTAAGGCTCAATCTTCCTATCTGCTGTATGTGATCGATACCTTGAAAGATTCTCTTCCGTTTCATTTGCAAATTAACTTTGACCTTTGATAAAAAAAAATTTTTTTTATTAAATATCTACCCCTCCCTCTTTACCATCTCTCCATCAAGAAACTGAAATATTCAAAGGTCAGCTACTATGACCTTGATTGTACCTCTAACCTTGGGATTCAATTTCTTTTTACATCAGTTTACCTTCAGTTCTTGTCTACATCTCTAATTTCCCGACCTTTGAGTCTTTGATGATCAAAAAACAAAACTAAAAAAAAAAAAAAAAACCCCATAAAAAACAAACAAGTATGCAAAGTATGACAACCCTCAATGCTATTATTTGTCTCTTGGGAATTGAATTAACAACCAACCCCCACCCCACCCCCCGTTGCAAATCAATAGCTTACCATGACCCGGAAATTGTATGCAAAGTTTGATAACCCTCAGTAATTGATTCAATCCCCTGGCAATAGCATCATGGTTGTTTGGGTGTGTCTGTGCACAAAGCTTTGTTGACAAAACTCGTAGCAACCCATAACACTGGGTATATGATTAATTCAAGTAAGGAAAATTCAATTTTTTAAAATTGTATACACTGTTCATACGACAAATCACAAATACGGCACATTTCCCATACAGAGAGGTACATTGTAAGCTTGTTATAAGGACATTCGTACTCGCACCTGAATTTAGCTTTAAACCAACACACTATGCCCAAGTGAAATAAAAAAAACCCACACGGTATCAACTTTACTCTAAACGTGGATAGCATATCTTAATCAAAGTACGGAGCATTCTCCTGGATCTTGAACTCTTTAAAACATTCAAAGAAAAATGATTACTGTATGTATATCAGTGGGTTTTTTTTAATCTGTTTTTTTTTTTATAGGGGTGTATGTTGTTTTTTTAAACTAATATTGATTTCTTTTTACAATTGATTTGCGCAGTGAATGAGTTTATATATTCGTTTATTTACTATGTGTTTATTGCAGCCCTAGGCTGCTCTCTCTCTGTCTCTCTCTCTCTCTCTCTCTCTCTCTCTCTCTAGTTTGTGATAGGGAATGCGAGGGGAGAAGCAATGAGTGTGATCAGCCATAACTTAGTAATTCAACCTACTTCTTAATCTAAAACGTCCATGCTTAGTGAACAGAAAATGAATGGGTTTTTTTAAATCTAAGTCAGGGAAATAATATGAGTTTTATTAGGAACTCATAATAAAATAATGACAGGTCTCTCTTTTTTTTTTTTAAAGAATTTTGTTTAACTTCTTTTCGAGATACGAAAGATATATATGTTGCGAAAATTTACCACTTGTGATTAGCGGTTTTATTTACAGCATCCATATTATCCTTTTGACATGGAGTGTTGTTGTTATTTCATTCTTTTGACATGGAGTGTTGTTGTTATTTCATTCTTTTGACATGGAGTGTTGTTGTTATTTCATCCTTTTGACATGGAGTGTTGTTGTTATTTCATCCTTTTGACATGGAGTGTTGTTGTTATTTCATCCTTTTGACATGGAGTGTTGTTGTTATTTCATCCTTTTGACATGGAGTGTTGTTGTTATTTCATCCTTTTGACATGGAGTGTTGTTGTTATTTCTCGTATTTTGATTTTCGTTATGTTTGAAATACATCATCTAAATCTTTTAACTCGGAACCCCTTCTCACGTGCAATTTCCACATAGAAAATAAAACACGAGAAAACTTATTGCGTCAATTCTTGATAACTATCAAGACTGTTGTAAATGTATAAGAGGTTTCCATTAAATGTAACAAATACTTTGTAATTTACGCAAACTATTTAGAAACCAATCTGATTAAAATCAGCTCCTCGGTCCTCTTCTCTTTTTAGCGGCAATAACAAAAAGAGGAGCGGATTGAGGAGCTGATTATAATCGGATAGTTTAGAAATCTTCACGTTTTTATATCGAAGCTTATTTTCCCTGCAGTGAGTCCTTCACTGTAGTACATTCTGGCAGATTGAGGTTATTGTTCACATTATGGATAATATTCCATTACGGCTTTCATCACCAAAGAAAACAATAATACATCCGTAGAATACATGTAATTGCATACAGCTATATCAAGCAATTTATTGTATTTTTGCTATATATTTTTAAAAATATGTCATTGTGGTGCATCTAACCACACAACCAACTTCGGATGGTTTTCCAAAATTTATTGGAAAATGTGGTAAAATGCTACACTGTACAATGCAAAAAAATGACATGAAAATCAGCTGACACTGATCCAACCGTATATTTTGTTGAGATTTGGTTACAAATAGGTCGGCTTTATAAAAAGTAAATTATGAATTTTTGTAAAATCTCTATAGATAATATTAACACGGGGCACACTCTTGTCACGAATGTTTAATTTCACACTCTTCTAACTGGGGTCTGACACCCTATACATATGATTATTTGAAATTATATGGACAAAAACAATGATGGGATAGATTTTTTTTATACCATGTACATTTGTTTTTTACATATCTGCTTGGTACTACCGGGGGTACCTGAAATCTCTTACAATGGAACATTTTTAAGAATTCTTAATGTCTAACTGAACCCTATCCACAAAGGATATGAATTTCGCAGCTTGAGAAAAAAAATATTGTAAATTATCATTTTGCACACCGTTTGTTTAAAGAATCTTTTGAAAACTTCCATGCATATATCATAAACACAATTTCAATTTTGTGTATGCACATGTATTGCATTACATGTAAGTTCACCGGAGCAATCGCGATTAATCTTGAAATCACTGTGAAAATGTGTTTCAAAGCGTAAAACCTGAAGTCAGGTGCCATGTACTTTAACCCATGCACATGCAAGTTTGCTGAGTCCTTCCTATAATGTGAATATGAACGTCATTTATCGGTTTTGAGACAATTTCGGATTGGGGAATAAAATTACTAAGAATTTAATACGTAATACAAAGAGCGATAACTAGAAATAAACATATGTATGGAACACCTTAGCTGTCTTACGTTCAGTTTTTTTTAAATTATGATATGTGTTTTCATAATTATGTGCCGTGGTTGTGTAATTATGTGCCGTGATTATGTAACTATGTGCTGTGGTTATGTAATTATGTGCCGTGGTTATGTAATTACGTGCTGTGGTTATGTAATAATGTACTGTGGTTATGTAATTATGTGCTGTGGTTATGTAACTATGTGCCGTGGTTATGTAATTATGTGCCGTGATTATGTAATTATGTGCTGTGTTTTCATAATTATGTGCTGTGGTTGTGTAATTATGTGCCGTGGTTATGTAATTACGTGCCGTGATTATATAACTATGTGCTGTGATTATGTAATTATGTGCTGTGGTTATGTAATTATGTGCCGTGGTTATGTAATTATGTGCCGTGATTATGTAATCATGTGCCGTGATTATATAACTATGTGCTGTGGTTATGTAATTATGTGCTGTGGTTATGTAGTTATGTGCTGTGGTTATGTAACTATGTGCCGTGATTATGTAATTACTTGCTGTGGTTATGTAATTACGTGCTGTGGTTATGTAATTATGTGCTGTGGTTATGTAACTATGTGCTGTGGTTATGTAATTATGTGCTGTGGTTATGTAACTATGTGCTGTGGTTATGTAATTATGTGCTGTGGTTATGTAATTACGTGCTGTGGTTATGTAATTATGTGCTGTGGTTATGTAACTATGTGCTGTGGTTATGTAATTATGTGCTGTGGTTATGTAACGATGTGCTGTGGTTATGTAATTATGTGCTGTGGTTATGTAATTACGTGTTGTGATTATGTAACTATGTGCTGTGGTTATGTAACTATGTGCTGTGGTTATGTAATTATGTGCTGTGGTTATGTAATTACTTGCTGTGGTTATGTAATTATGTGCTGTGGTTATGTAACGATGTGCTGTGGTTATGTAATTATGTGCTGTGGTTATGTAGTTATGTGCTGTGGTTATGTAACGATGTGCTGTGGTTATGTAATTATGTGCTGTGGTTATGTAATCATGTGCTGTAGTTATGTAATTATGTGCTTTGGATTCATTATCATATGCTACATACATTTAATATTATGTGCTGTTGATATTCAATTACATGTGCAGTGATTATCTTATATGATTTTGAAATTTAATTACATGATAATTTATTATTATAAGCAGTTCTGATATCACATGGTGTTGATGTGTTATTATAATGATATTGCATGGTGTTGATGTGTTATTATAATGATATTACATGGTGTTGATCTGTTATTATAATGATATTACATGGTGTTGATGTGTTATTATAATGATATTACATGGTGTTGATCTGTTATCATAATGATATTACATGGTGTTGATGTGTTATTATAATGATATTACATAGTGTTGATCTGTTATTATAATGATATTACATGGTGTTGATGTGTTATTATAATGATATTACATGGTGTTGATCTGTTATTATAATGATATTACATGGTGTTGATGTGCTATTATAATGATATTACATGGTGTTGATGTGTTATTATAATGATATTACATGGTGTTGATGTGTTATTATAATGATATTACATGGTGTTGATGTGTTATTATAATGATATTACATGGTGTTGATCTGTTATTATAATGATATTACATGGTGTTGATGTGTTATTATAATGATATTACATGGTGTTGATGTATTATTATAATGATATTACATGGTGTTGATGTATTATTATAATGATATTACATGGTGTTGATGTGTTATTATAATGATATTACATGGTGTTGATGTATTATTATAATGATATTACATGGTGTTGATGTATTATTATAATGATATTACATGGTGTTGATGTGTTATTATAATGATATTACATGGTGTTGATGTGTTATTATAATGATATTACATGGTGTTGATCTGTTATTATTATGATATTACATGGTGTTGATGTGTTATTATAATGATATTACATGGTGTTGATGTGTTATTATAATGATATTACATGGTGTTGATCTGTTATTATAATGATATTACATGGTGTTGATCTGTTATTATAATGATATTACATGGTGTTGATGTGTTATTATAATGATATTACATGGTGTTGATGTGTTATTATAATGATATTACATGGTGTTGATCTGTTATTATAATGATATTACATGGTGTTGATGTGTTATTATGATGATATTACATGGTGTTGATCTGTTATTATAATGATATTACATGGTGTTGATGTGTTATTATAATGATATTACATGGTGTTGATGTGTTATTATAATGATATTACATGGTGTTGATCTGTTATTATAGGTAGTTTTGATATTATATGCTGTAGATTTTTAATTTTGTGCTTTGGTTCTGTTATATACTGTTTTTTGGTTATTATATAATGGCTTCGTATTTACATGCTGTGTTTTAACATTTATATGATGTAATTTGCCATTATGAGGTTCGTCATTATACAGTTAATTCTCGAATTTAATTGTATCCTCTCAATTCATCGCCATTTTCGTTATAACGCCGCATTTTTCTAAGAACGTTTTTGCTATTACTTAAAATTCTCGTTAAAACACTAAATTCGCTATCGCCATTTGCCACATTATTTTTAGTACAAAAGTATATATCAAAATGTTAATTATCTCGATAAACCGCCATGGGTGATGCGGGAAATTAGTCATTATCGATCTCCGGCGCACACCTGGGCAGAAGGTATCCCTAATTGAATAAACAAGATAATTACTTAATATGAACTAAAGTCTTGTTGTTTTTACCTCATCGAAAAATATTTCAGTTTAGCTATGGCTTCACCACAAAAGAGGTTTCTGTTGAATTTCTCAGAAAATAAGTAAATTATTACATACCACGGAAACCATCCGAAATGTACACAACAGAAAATCTCCAATTATTCTACTGTTTGATGGGAAAAGTCCATAAAAAGGAGGACAATGGGTGATATTTTGGTTCCAAAGGGTGAAATACTCGTTGATCTTCGTCTAGTTAATGACGGCTCACCTACCAGGAAACAGCCATGCGTTGTGCTAAATACCGACACTGGACATGGTTTATGGTTTATAAATAACTTGAAACATACTGTGTATATGTATCTTGTTTGTGTATTGTTTTGAAATGAAGCCTTGCTATTAATAAAACTATTTTAATCATGCTAGAAAATTAAATTTGGAAAAATAATTACGAGATTTTTTTTATATTAAGTTTGTGTACGTAAAGGAAAGATAACTCTTATATATACAAGAAAAGTAACTCTTTCTCCAAGATGGCAGAAATTCAGTTCATCGCCACATTTGTTATAACGCCATAAATTCAAAAGAACAAAGGGTGGCAGTTTATCGAGAGTTGATTGTATTATGAGGTTTATGACAACCGGAAAAGGTTCGTTAGAAATGATGGCAGCATAATCCAAATTCTTCTTCAACCTGCACTAATGCATTGTATCAAGTATGCAGGCGTGAAGAACCGCAGTTCATCCCCTCATGTTTATTTCAAAAATGAAATTTATTTCTTCAGGGGCATGGACAGGATGCTCTGTTGATATTGACCACATTATGTAATTCTTTTCGTTTGTCCTGAAGAAGGGACGGGTCGTCCCGAAAATTTTTGCTTGCTCCCTAAATTGATTTATCATTAATGTATGTGGAAATGTTGAATGATTTTGACATACTTTTTTTGGGGCGTATTTACCTCCGCGCGTGTTTTCCTGTTAATGATAATCGTTGAGACAAACACGATTTTGGGGTCAGAATTTAAGTAATTACAAAGTGCATCCTGTGTGAAAATATTTTTAATCCACTTATTCATTAAAAAAAAAATCTTTATTTCTATAACAAAACCGATTTTCAATCGATCGAAAATGTTACTAGATGTAGGGATTATAATACTTGTATTCATCGTAATGTTACTAGATGTAGGGTTTATAATACTTGTATTCATCGTAATGTTACTAGATTTAGGGATTATAATACTTGTATTTATCGTAATGGTACTAGATTTAGGGATTATAATACTTGTATTTATCGTAATGTTTACTGATTATGTAGATGTAGGGATTATAATACTTGTATTGATCGTAATGTTACTAGATGTAGGATTATAATACTTGTATTTATCGTTATGTTACTAGATAAAGGAATTATAATGCTTGTATTTATCGTAATGTTACTAGATTTAGGGATTATAATACATGCATTTATCGTAATGGTACTAGATGTAGGATTATAATGCTTGTATTTATCGTAATGTTTACTGATTATGTAGATGTAGGGATTATAATACTTGTATTTATCGTAATGTTACTAGATTTAGGATTATAATACTTGTATTTATCGTAATGTTACTAGATGTAGGATTATAATGCTTGTATTTATCGTAATGTTACTAGATGTAGGGATTATAATACTTGTATTTATTGTAATGTTACTAGATGTTGGGATTATAATGCTTGTATTTATCGTAATGTTACTAGATGTAGGGATTATAATACTTGTATTTATTGTAATGTTACTAGATGTTGGGATTATAATGCTTGTATTTATCGTAATGTTACTAGATGTAGGGACTATAATACTTGTATTTATCGTAATGTTACTAGATGTTGGGATTATAATGCTTGTATTTATCGTAATGTTTACTGATTGTGTAGATGTAGGGATTATAATACTTATATTTATCGTAATGTTACTAGTTGTAGGATTATAATACTTGTATTTATCGTAATGTTACTAGATGTAGGGACTATAATGCTTGTATTCATCGTAATGTTACTAGATGTAGGATTATATTACTTGTATTTATTGTAATGTTACCAGATGTAGGGATTATAATGCTTGTAATTATCGTAATATTTACTGATTATGTAGATGTAGGGATTATAATGCTTGTATTTATCGTAATGTTTACTGATTATGTAGATGTAGGGATTATAATGCTTGTATTTATCGTAATATCTACTTAGGATGTACATTTGCCGAAAGAGTCAAACACGATATCACACACTAGACTTGAGATGAACATTAAACTTGTCAATTTCTCTTAAGCGGTTTCAGCTTTTGAATCAAATATTTGTGATGATTTATTTGACTCGCAATTCTAATATAATTTTGAAATCAGAAAATACCATAGTGTCCCACCATATGACAGGTACCCTAGAGTAATCACTATGTTTGTCTTTCTGTCGGTCAACACTTTCTGTGGCACACAGTAAAGTATTTTCCTTGGAAGCTTTTCATAAACTTTATGAATAATACTTGGAGTTAGCAAAGGAAGACCCCTTTCGGTTTACAGATTTATTGGCTTTGTCGATACGGAGTTATGGGACTTAGATTTTTTTAAAATATTAAGATGATAGCAATTTCTATGGCAAGCAATAAAACAAGCTTGAGAATATTTTCATGAATTCAATGGCAATGTTCGATTCAGGAAGAGGAGAACCTCTTTCGATTTTCAGATTTATCGGTTTTGTCGTAACGGAGTTATGGAACTTAGATTCTAGAAGACAATACTTTCTGTGGCACGTGGTATCTACGCGTCCAGAAAAAAAAAAATTAAGGATGGGTTTACCAACCATGTTGATTCGATTAAATTACTCGACCAGATACACGTAAATCAGTGGTGGAGCACCTGATGGATCTTTTCTTCCCTGACTTGTCAGTTTTTTCTTGTTGATAGACAACAGTGGATAGAATTAACCTTCATTTTTGCCAATGGGAGCAGTTGTCAAGAATGATTCATTTAACTTTGATATAAACTGTAGATAAAGAATACTGTGTAGATAATCTGTTCCTCATGTATATGTATGTCTTCTGTTTGCTACAGGGTGATTTCTAGAATTATGCTAGCTATTTATATACCTACATCAGTTTTTTCTATTAAAACGTGAATACAGAAAAATGTTAGCTAAATTAAGACATGATACATATTGTGAAGATTTTGTTTTGTAAGATTAATGGTGTTTTTCTTAAATTATTGTGTAAAGTGTATAAAATGTGTGGGGTTAAACTTTTTATGGTCTACATTATAGCAAAACATGAAAGGTTGGGGCTTCAATTGTAGTAATTTTTAAGAGAAATGTCTTGACAAGCTCTCCAGGTTACATTGTAGTGCATAGTATTTCTGGTGTTTTATAGCTAATGGTTTTGTTTTAAATACCATTCGGTGATTTATTGTTTGGAGTTTACGTCTCTTCAAGAATTTTCCTTGTATCTAGAGACGTCACTATCTTTACGGAAAGTGCCTAAAATATACACTTGGCCATTCTCAGCCAAACTTTGCACTAAGTATTCTAATTGGGCAAAGTGGGTTAAATGGATTGATTATTGTTTAACGTTCCTCTCGAGAATATCTCACTCACACGGAGACGTCACCACTGCCGGTGAAGAGCTGCAAAATTTAGGCCTATGCTCGGCGCTTATGGCCATTGAACAGGGAGGGATATTTATCGTGCCACACCTGCTGTGACATGGGACCTACGGTGTTTGTGGTCTTACGACAAGCAAGGAGGTACTGAGGACCTATTCTAACCCGAATCCCCACGGGACAAAGTGGGTTAGACTTTATTCAAATGAAGGGCCATGTTCCTTTCCAAGGGGAAATAAATGAGAAATAGGACGGGGTTTTCATTTTTCTCTCCCCAAGAACCACTGAACCATGAAAGAAAGCTTCCTTTTTATAGTATTTTCCCCCAAAAATTCGATCACGCCTCTTAGACCAGGATGAAGCTGTAAAGTTTACATAAGAATTTATACATTGAATAGGAAAATATCTGTAAATTCTTTTTTCTCTAGAATCTGGTAACTAGTACGCAATCCTCATCATCTTGTGTAGGTTCAAGTTTGTTCAGTCATGACTCTCCAGGCTGCAGACAAGGCCACAAAAGGGTTCAATGTTTTCATTGAAATAACAAGATTACTCTTCAAATTCTCTACTCAAGAATTACAAGAGTGAAATGCGTCAAACTGATATAATAGAATCCTCTTGTATCAAAATTTTATGTTTGTTCATTATATAACCCCGGGAACGAGGCCTGGATTTCTCGAAAGAAAAAATTGAAACTTGGACTTAATGTAGATCATTACACTAAAATTTTATTTGATGGCTCGTTAAAACACCTCTTATGAAGTATGATTTCACCATTGAAAGAGTGATACAAGATCTCAATTATTTTATATGAATTTTTTGTGGATTTTCCCGGAATGATAAAAAGGGTGTTTGGTTTGCAAATAAGATACTCTAGAGTCAAAATTTTAGTGTAATGAGCTACCTTAAGTCTGAGAGTTTTATTTGTTTATTTCTTTTTTTATTGTTTCGTCATTTTCAACACAAATACATAATATACATGTATACCTTTTACTCGCTCTCTCATACAGATTAAAGCGATATAGAAAAATACATGTACATTCTCGTGCTTATTGTCCCCAAAAACATTGTTATCATTAATTGAAAAGACATTTCCATTTAGACCATACCTTTTTGTAAAATATTTGATCTAGATAATTACCTTCTAAACTGCAGTAATTATATAAACATTTTTAAAAAAAACACACATCAAAAGCAATATTGACATTTTTCTTGAATATTGGAAGAATATGTATGAGATTTTACTCCAACTTTGACTGCTCAAATAAAAGAAAAATCATCAAACTTAAGTTTGAGATTTCTCTCTCTCTCTCTCTCTCTCTCTCTCTCGAAATCCAAACCGGAGTGGGGACACAAAATACTTAAAGTGAAGGGTAAACAATGACCGAGACTCGGGTGTGCTGCAAACCGTCCTCAAAAGGATGAAGTGATTTGCTCTTACGAACAAGTGCCTTTTGTTTTTTGCTTATATCATTAATAATGTCAATCCGTTGTGTGTCTACATTCACATGTAAATATTCATATTGTTTAAATTTTTTGTGATTCATGAATTCTTACATATCATGTCTTATCTTGTGTGGTGCAATGGAATTGTAATTATTCCAGTTGAACCTCTTTTTTCTGTTCTTCAGTATTATTTTTGTTCACTTTCTATTATTGTCAAAACGCGACCGCCTTTTGTTAACATATAATAATGAGAGAGGAATTGATATAAGTGCATGCATATGTATTTATCATGTCTATTGCTTCTTGAAATAAATGCAGTTTAAATTAACAATTGTACTTTTTAACATTGCATAAATTCGCCACAAACGGTTTATATAATTCTGAATTTAACCTTGGGGTTCCCTCATTAGCTGAAATCCCTATAGGCATTTAGCCCAGCCCATACTTTTACAGATCTGGAAATATATGGGCGCAAGTAGGTACAATTAAATTATCCAGGCTGTGCTTGAATATTATCAAAACCTTTTTAATTTTGTATATATCATTATATGTAGACTAGTTTGTATATCGAATTGTGCAATCTTATATAAATAAAGGATATTATTATTGTTGTTAATATTATCATTATATAGTGATGGCGATAATTGTACCCATAGCGATATCTTTAAAAAACAGATAAGCAAATATTTTATTAGAACCTCTCCATTATGGAAACCTGTGTGAACTCAATGACCTGAGACCCGGGTTAAGGTCCTCAGTACTCCTTGATTGTCGTAAGAGGCGACTACCTAATGGGGCGGGTGGTCCTTCGGATGAGACCGCGAAAATTGAGGCCCCGTATCACAGCAGGTGTGGCACGATAAAGATCCCTTCTGCTCTAGTGCGGAACATAGGCCTAAATTTTGTAGCCCTTCTCCGGCAATGGTGACGTCTCCATATGAGTGAAATATTCTCGAGAGGGACATTAATCAACAAAATGGAATAGTTCGCTCTATACATCCTGGCTTTGTGTTTAGACCCGCCCACTTTGTTTAGGACTTTACAAATCATGACGAAAACTGCTTGTTATAGGATTTAAAAAACAGTCGATTTTTATTCATTGCTCACGATGAAAAACAAAGGGAACTATTAAAACTATGCAGAAAACATTGTCTATGGTGTCTATGTATAAATGTTTTAGCTTTTATACAGTAGAATAGCTTTTGTTGACTTCAGAAAAAAAGGGACCGAATCTAATGGCTGTGTCACCTCATCTTTTGGACAATTAGTCGTCAATATTAATGCAATTGTTTTCTATGAATTGGTCAACCCGTTTCCAAATGAGATCTTGGATCCGCCATAGTTTTGAAGGAAGGTCGAGGTGCCTTTGAGGACTGTCAATAGAGCGCCTACAAAAGTAATGGAACAGGACATTGCTCTCATCAAATTGATAGACATTGGATAAAATAACGGAAACCAATCTCTATTGTTATATAATGTGAATATATACAAATTCATAATCAACATCAATTTCTTTGATTGTATAAGAAAACAAAAAGGCCTCACCAGCAGGTAATTCAGTTTGATGGTTGTGGCAAACAGACCCACAAATTAAATCTTGTCATTTTCAGCTTCAAGAAATACTCTTTATTTCTAGATTGTGTTCATGTTTTGCGATTAACCCAAATTTTTAAAAATAATTTGAATTTATAAATGCCGCTAAGAAATCTTTTAACTGAGGTATTTTTGCAACAATTATGCAAAACAATATAATAATAACGTCGGCCGCTTTAGGTAATAAAATATATAGATCAGATTGGGAAAAAATATCACTGCTTAGCTTAAACGCTTTCACGAACTACATAATTATCAGGAGACGGTGAACAGACGCATTGGACAGTTGTTTTAAACAGTAGATATGTTCTCCATTAAAATGTTGAATTCCATATTTTATGTGTCCGCGGGCCTAAAAAATTCATTTGATACTTTAGTTGATAAAATCGTATGTTTTACACATGTATTCAGTATGTATCAAAATCCTAATATGATTATAGTAACATAATCATACATTGCTTCGAGTATTGCACTCATACGATGTGGAAAAGAAGGAAAATCACCGTGTCCGTTTTACATTGATAATTATTACAATGGGGTAATTTTGATCATTTTCATAATTTTGTGTCCTTACTTGTTCTTATTTGAAGGTAACAAAAATTTCTAGTAAGTAACTTTGAATTTTTCAAAGAAATTATATTTTAACGGAAAGAAAGAAGTTTTGAAACCGATGTCCATTGGATTGCGAACAGATAGGACATAGTTTTAACTATGCCTTGATGACCTTCGTGTGCAAGTTTGATTACACGAGTTCGCAGAGATTGAGGAACAAACAGTTTGTCATTTCATAAAACAATCCCGTTTTCTGCAATCGTGATTTCATTCCTCAGCTTATATACTGATTTCCAGTCCGGTTTCGTTGATTGTTTGAAAATGGTCTATGACTGTTTTTGTATGGCGTTGCGTACGTCAGATAACAACTAATCTTTGTCTGAAGCCATTTTGATTTCTTTTAATTTCATTGACTTTGGGATGTTTGTTTCTACGACAAAGTTTACATACTCCTCCACTCCAGAAATTGAACATGAATTTGCATGTCTTATCGGATGATGCGAGATGTAATCGCTCGGATTAAACTTTCCCGGTTTGTACTTGATTCGAAAGTCATTTTGTTCCAATCGTAAAGTCCAGCTTTCTATTCTTGTGGGTGGTTTGGATGCCGAATTCCCAAATATAAGTTCTAGAGGCTTGTGATCAGTGATGAGATCGAATTGATGTCCCAGAAGGTAAAAATGAAAATGTTCACAACTCCAGACGATAGCCAGTGCTTCTCGTTCAGTTTGCGAATTTCTCTGTTCTACAGGTGTCAAAGTTTTGCTCCCATATGAGACAACTCTCGTCTAATTGAGTGAGTAAAGCCCCTAAGCCTACAGGACTTGCATCGAAAATGACATCAGTGCGTTTCGACGGATCAAAGTAGGAGATAACTGCATCACTCGTTAACGATTTCTTGATATTTTGCATTGCGTTTTCATGTTTTGCCTCCCAAGTCCACCTCTGATTTTTCTCCGTTAGTTCACGCAACGGCTGTGATATGGTAGCAAAGTTGCTTATGAATATTGCGCAGTAGTTAGCCATTCCGAGGAAACTACGCATTTCAGACGCATTTTCCGGATTTGCAGCACCATGAATTGCTTTCTTTGGATCTGCTGAGATTCCCTCACTGGAAAATATAAATCCAAAGAACTCTAGTCTTGTTTTATGAAATTCACACTTTGATTTGTTGGGTGTGAGATTTCTCTCACGAAGCCTGCTAAGAAATGATTTCAGTGCCGCGTCATGTTCCTGCTGAATTTTTTCCAAAAACAATGATACCATCACTAATGTTCCTTGTACCAGTAATTCCTTCAATGACTTGTTGAATTACGGATTTGGAATACCTCTGTCGCAGAGTTTACACCGAATAGCAGTCTTTTATATTGGAACAGACCAGCATGAGACGGAAACGTTGTGATGTACCGTGATTCTGGGTCTAACTCGAGTTGATGATATCCTTTGTTAAGGTCTAACTTGGAGAAGAATTTAGCTCCATTTAGATGGTTTATCAAGTCGTCAATTGTTGGTAACACTTGTCGTTCGCGTTGAATTGCTTGATTTGCTCTTCTCATATCTATACACAGACGAAATTGGTCGGGATGTTTTGATTTAGGTGCCACCAGTATCGGAGATACCCATAGAGTGGAACAATCGACTTTTTCAATGATATCCAACTCCTCCAGTGTTTTTAATTCCTGTTCCAATTTGTTTAGCCTGTGGATCGGAATCCTCCTGTGCGGTTGCGCCACAGGTTTAACGCTTTTATCAATGTGTAATTTGACTTGATAGCCTTTTAGTTTTCCTATTCCTTGGAACCGATCAGCGTATTCATGAAGAATTTGTGTTTGGTCTTTGTTCCCATTCTCCAAAAGATTGGCGTTTAATGTTATCAGCCCGAGTTTCTGAGCTGCAAAACAACTTAGAAAGCATCCGCTGGTTCCTTTTACAACAAAGACTGTTGTCTCCATGAATTTGTGTATCGATTCCAAATCAGCTTTGAATTTTCCTTTTACGGCAAACACACTCTTTGCTCCATATGCGTGAATGATAGCACCCGAATTTGGGGTCTGACGCGTTTCTTCTTACAGATTTTTGCAAATGTAGGTTCATCAATTACATAGACACTGTCTCCATAGTCAACTAGCAGATTCACATTAACTCCATTCATTTTGACCTTAGCCGTCGGCAATTTCGAGGCTTCATTGACCGAAAGTCCAAATGTATATTCTTCATCACTGCTCCCGGTATCATCTGTTTCCGTCAGTTGATTAAGTTTCTTTTTACTGAACTTTGACGGTTGTCTAGGGTTTGGTTTTGAGCGACAAACTCTAATTCGGGACGCATGGAATAGGAATAGGAATCATGAGTTCAAGAAAAAAATCTCGTAGATTTTTTTTTAACAATAGAATATAAGAAATTACTTCACACTTAACCATCTTTAGTCTTAACTTTTCAAACAAGGATTTCGATGGCTATGGTCATGATTGATTAAAATACACACTATTTTTAGATAGTTTTTGATTTTGATATTTCTATAATGTTATTGAAAAGAATTTTTGTATGTGTGTATCAACAAATTCTTAAAAATTATCCAAAGGATTTTAATTAACAAGGTATATTAAACTATTTTTTTCTGTATAAGAATTGAGAAAACGTCATCAGACACGGATAGAAGACGCAACCTTAAATCTTGCACTCCCAAAACATGACAACTGTTCTACTTCATATCACAATTCAAATACACGTCAATTGTAAATAGTGTTTGAATATGATATTTGTATGATGTTATTGAAAAGCATTTTGTGTGTGTGTGTTAATAACTTTTTAAAAATTATCCAAAACATTTTAATAAACAAGATATATTGAACTATTTTTTTTTCTGTATAAGAATTGAGAAAACGTCATCAGACACAGGTTAAAGACGCAACGTTAAATATTGCACTCGCAAAACATGCCAACTTTGCTACTTTATATCACCAAAAATATACGTAATACATGGATATAATTACTATATACAGAAAGTACATACCCTATATAGTATTAAGGCATAAAATTACCAACTTCTGAAAATAGGCCAAAATTGACCCTTAGTGTACCTTCTCCTTTGCTATGCAAGTCGTTATTTACGCAAAACGGAACGAAAGTATTGTGTCACACGTAAAGAACTGCTGGCCATGGTGTCTCACGTAAAGAACTGCTGGCCATCGTCCATTTTGTGAAATACTTCAGACATTATTTGTATGGGAAGCCATTATTATTCAGAACAAATCACAGTTCATCACGATGGTTATTGAACAAGCGAGATTCTGAAAGCCAGCTTGCAAGATGAATAGAAACACTTTCTACATATGAATTCCAAATTCGACATAGACCTGAGGAAAAATGCACACCAATGCAGACGCTTTGATCCGCATCCCATGTACATGTAGACAATGTGGTCATGATAACTGCAACGGCAAAAGCCTGATAAGCAAAGGGAAACTTAGACCAGTCTTTGAAGAGAAGGATACAAACAGCATGTCGGTGCAAGAAAGTCAAGGAGATAACAAGTCTTGACTAGAAATAAATGAGAGACCACCGTTTGAAGATATAAGAAGTACAGAATATTTTTTAGATCACTATGGAGTCAATGGAGACTGAAATTGACAAACGGAATTGTGTGCAGACGATGGACAGCGTTGAAAACAAATGCCGAAATACTTCAGGAAGTTATTCCTCTCTCTGACAGAACAATTTTAAATTAATGTCATGATGACAGAACCTCAGGACTTCAAAACTTTGGCGCGAGTGAGACAAAGGTTCTACTGGCCTGGCTTGCAACAAGATGTTAGACAATATGTCACAGGCTGTGACATTTGAAGGAAGCGAAAGAACCCAAATAAGGAAAAGATAGCGGCGATGCAGATTATTCCACAAGGGATGCCTTTGGAATGCATAGCGGCTGATATTCTGGACGAACTATCAATTACGGAAAATGGCAATAGATATATTTTAGTGATCTCAGACGACTTCACCAAGTGGACGGAGGTTTTTCCTATGCCACATATGGAGGCTAAGACCGTGGCTAAATTGATTATTGTAAGACTTGGAACGCCTAAGATAATACATCGACAGGGGATGCTTACTCCTCCTAGGCACCTGATCCCACCTCTGGTGTATCCAGGGGTCCGTGTTTGCCCAACTATCTATTTTGTATTGCTTATATAGGAGTTATGAGATTGATCACTGTTGGTTATCTTCACCTTTCATTCTGACCAAGGCAGACAATTTGAATGTGAGCTTTTCAGTGAAGTGTGTAAACTTTTGAACATTCAGAAAACAAGGACTACGGCCTACCATCCCCAGTCTAATGGGATGGTAGAGAGCTTTAACCGAACCTTGACATGTATGCTAAGCGCATATGTACAGGAGAATAAAAAAGATTGGGACACTCATATTCCCTATATCATGATGGCATATAGGTCAGCAGAGCATGAGTTAACAGGTTTCACGCCGAACATGCTAATGCTTGAAAGAGAAACATCTTTGCCATTATATTTGCAGTATGAGATAACAGAGCCTCTAAAAGGTAGGAGTCCATATGAATGGGCTTGGGTTCTTGGAGAAAGGATAGAGAGAGCCCCCAGTTTTGTTCGCAATAAGTAACACCACTGGTGACCGGAGTGGCTGACAGTTATACGTTTAACCTTTAAGGGCTGCTGCAGGTATCAGTCACTTCTGCTAACTGTAGTTTCCCGGCTATAACACATGCCTACCGCCATAAAAATGTATACACCAAAACACTAAAACATACCATATACATATCACTTACCCATGACAGTTCTAGCTTATACCTTTACCCAAATAATATACCCCCTCAACTAATTCCTTTGCATATATACTGTAAAATAATCATAAAGACAATACAAAAAAATGTTGAATACTAATATGCATCTTTCCTTAAAATAACACAAATTACAGCCAACACTCAAACACTACATATAAAATAACACAAATTACAGCCAACCCTCAAACACTACATATAAAATAACACAAATTACAGCCAACCCTCAAACACTACATATAAAATAACACAAATTACAGCCAACACTCAAACACTACATATAAAATAACACAAATTACAGCCACCCTCAAACACTACATATAAAATAACACAAATTACAGCCACACTCAAACACTACATATAAAATAACACAAATTACAGTCAACCCTCAAACACTACATATAAAATAACACAAATTACAGCCAACCCTCAAACACTACATATAAAATAACACAAATTACAGTCAACACTCAAACACTACATATAAAATAACACAGATTACAGTCAACACTCAAACACTACATATAAAATAACACAGATTACAGTCAACACTCAAACACTACATATAAAATAACACAAATTACAGTCAACCCTCAAACACTACATATAAAATAACACAGATTACAGTCAACCCTCAAACACTACATATAAAATAACACAAATTACAGTCAACCCTCAAACACTACATATAAAATAACACAAATTACAGTCAACCCTCAAACACTACATATAAAATAACACAAATTACAGTCAACACTCAAACACTACATATAAAATAACACAGATTACAGTCAACACTCAAACACTACATATAAAATAACACAAATTACAGTCAACCCTCAAACACTACATATAAAATAACACAAATTACAGTCAACCCTCAAACACTACATATAAAATAACACAAATTACAGTCAACACTCAAACAGTACATATAAAATAACACAGATTACAGCCACAGTCAAACACTACATATAAAATAACACAGATTACAGCCACACTCAAACACTACATATAAAATAACACAAATTACAGTCAACCCTCAAACACTACATATAAAATAACACAAATTACAGCCACACTCAAACACTACATATAAAATAACACAAATTACAGTCAACACTCAAACACTACATATAAAATAACACAAATTACAGTCAACACTCAAACACTACATATAAAATAACACAAATTACAGTCAACACTCAAACACTACATATAAAATAACACAGATTACAGCCAACAGTCAAACACTACATATAAAATAACACAAATTACAGCCAACCCTCAAACACTACATATAAAATAACACAAATTACAGTCAATCCTCAAACACTACATATAAAATAACACAAATTACAGCCACACTCAAACACTACATATAAAATAACACAGATTACAGCCAACAGTCAAACACTACATATAAAATAACACAAATTACAGTCAACCCTCAAACACTACATATAAAATAACACAGATTACAGTCAACCCTCAAACACTACATATAAAATAACACAAATTACAGTCAACCCTCAAACACTACATATAAAATAACACAAATTACAGTCAACCCTCAAACACTACATATGAAATAACACAAATTACAGTCAACACTCAAACACTACATATAAAATAACACAGATTACAGTCAACACTCAAACACTACATATAAAATAACACAAATTACAGTCAACCCTCAAACACTACATATAAAATAACACAAATTACAGTCAACCCTCAAACAGTACATATAAAATAACACAGATTACAGTCAACACTCAAACACTACATATAAAATAACACAAATTACAGTCAACCCTCAAACACTACATATAAAATAACACAAATTACAGTCAACCCTCAAACACTACATATAAAATAACACAAATTACAGTCAACACTCAAACACTACATATAAAATAACACAGATTACAGCCACACTCAAACACTACATATAAAATAACACAAATTACAGTCAACACTCAAACACTACATATAAAATAACACAGATTACAGCCACACTCAAACACTACATATAAAATAACACAAATTACAGCCAACACTCAAACACTACATATAAAATAACACAAATTACAGCCACACTCAAACACTACATATAAAATAACACAAATTACAGCCAACAGTCAAACACTACATATAAAATAACACAAATTACAGCCACACTCAAACACTACATATAAAATAACACAGATTACAGTCAACACTCAAACACTACATATAAAATAACACAAATTACAGCCACAGTCAAACACTACATATAAAATAACACAGATTACAGTCACACTCAAACACTACATATAAAATAACACAAATTACAGCCACACTCAAACACTACATATAAAATAACACAAATTACAGCCACACTCAAACACTACATATAAAATAACACAAATTACAGCCACACTCAAACACTACATATAACACAGATTACAGCCACACTCAAACACTACATACATAAGTCTCTAATATTAAAACTTTCCATTTAGGTCTGTTATTAATTTATTTCAATTTCTCCAGGCACATCTTGGATTATAACTGAAAAATTGTTAAGTGTGGCGGAAAACAGCAAAACAATCAACAATCAATCTTGGATTACAAAAAGGATTCAGAATCCTATTCCCTCTATCATCAATATACGCATGCTCCTTAATAGGGTATAAAGCTCTATGGAGCGCCAAATTAACATAAACTCAAATAATTGAAGATATCTTCAATTATTTGAAGATATCACCAATTCAATTATTGCTCTCTTTGATTGAATTAATGCGCGCATTAAATCAATTATTGCTCTCATCAAATGAATTAATGCGCGCTTCAATTCAATTATTGATCTCATCAATTGAATTAATGCGCGCATCAATTGAATTAATGAGAGCAATAATTGATTTAATGCGCGCATTAATTCAATTATTGCTCTCTTCAATTCAACTGATGAGAGCATCAATTGAATTAATGAGAGCAATAATAGATTCGATGCGCGCATTAATTCAATTACTGCTCTCTTCAATTCAATTGATGAGAGCATCAATTTCGTAGAAATATTGCTCGCAATAATTAATTTAGAGCTCGGTATAAATAATTTGATGATCTCTTTAATTCAATTGAAGATATCTTTAATTATTTACAATGCTTTTGTATAAGGAATTAATGCGCGCATCAATTCTTTTAAAGAGAGCAACAATTCAATTAAAGATATCATTAATTCAATTGTGGATATGTTGAATTGAAGATATCTTTAATTTTATAGTTGCTCTCTCTAAAAGAATTATTGCTCTCTTCAAATGAATTAAAGATATCATTAATTCAATTGAAGAGAGCAATAATTGAATTAATGCGCGCATTAAATCCATTATTGCTCTCATCAAATGAATTAATGCGCGCATCAATTTAATTATTGCTCTCATCAATTGATTTAATGCGCGCATTATATCAATTATTGCTCTCTTCAATTGAATTGTAGCGCGCATCAATTCAATTGTTGATATCATTAATTCATTTGAAGAGATCATTAATTCAATTAAAGCGCGCATCAATTCAGCTGAAGAATTAATGCTATCATCAATTCAATTAATACGCGCAATAATTCAGAATTGAAGATATCATTAATTGAGTTTATGTTAATTTGGCGCTCCATAAAGCTCTCTGTATTAAAGCTTAAATTAGACATACATGCACTTAAACTTTATCAAGTAATTCTTTTTACAATAACGCATCGGTGCTAGAGACCAACTACCTGTCTGAAAGACCGAGGTCTAACGCGTCTTCCGTGCACGTGGCTTTCTCATTTATAAAGTCATGGACGTGCGAGCTTGGTCAACTCCACGTTACTTGAAACACTTTCGGCCATAAATACATTTGCACACACAACTACCCTTCTGCTTTCAGCCAATAAATAAGGAAGTTTAGGCGACTATCTAAATTATTTAGACATACAGCTGGTGGGTTTCTGCACTGGATCGAGTGGAGGGCTCAACTCCAGACCTCCTTTACCGCGTCCTCAACACAGTCAGGGCCGTAAGTAGGGTTCTAAATCAGGGGAGGCAGGGGATTGGGGGCCGCCGATTGACTTTACGACTGAAAATGACACTTTTTAAATCCCAATTTATCATGTTTGGGGGATTGCGAATTAGCACAGAAAGACGGACAGCGCAGTCAACGTGACTGAATACCTCTGAACTTCGTTCGTTGGTGTATTTGATTGTTTGACTGGTTGAATGGGATTTAAGTCACTTTCAGCAGTATTTCAGCCATACCATTTAGTCGGTAGAGGAAGCCAGATTACCCGGAGGGTACCACTCCAATTTTACTTTACATGCCACCGACCTTTGGCAGGTAACTGGTCAATTTTATCAGAGCGTAGTTTAATGCATCACTATGTACTGAAAGAGTCCGATATGACGAACCCCTCGAAAATAAATTATGATTATAGTTTTGACACTTACCGTTGAATTTAGCCACGGTCTCAGGACTGTGAACTGTCACGATTTCGCGGGAAATAAATAATTCAAGAACTAATGCCGGTTTACTGACGAAAAAAATCCGACAAAAAGATCGATGTCAATATTGATGTAGACAGTGTCACATCAAGTTGAAGTAAACACCTGTCATTATAAGTTTAACTATTCCTACTCAATTTTCCCTCTTCATTTCCTCTTTTTCTCTGACTTTTATTTTCTTTTTTGCCAAAAAATCAGACGAGGCAGTTGCCTCGTCTGCCTCATCGGCAGTTACGGCCCTGACAGTCTTCAAGAAGACCGTCCCCCCGATTTTACTGACGGAGATCCGAGGGTCGATAGACCACAAGAAGCCCTTCCCCCGACTATGTTGTGGGGATCCGTGATCGGACGACTCGAGGAAGAGGAGATGGACCCATCCACCACCTTCCAGAGGACCTAACCATCTCCGGGTCTTCAAGAAGACCCGTCCCCGTTCCCAGGGGATCCGAGGGTCGACCACCAAACAAATATAGTGTAGCAGGGCAGTCTGCACTATCAATCTACACCATCGTCGTGTCTGAGTTAGTCTGCTGGTAGACGGAGGAGAGATAAGATCGCATCCCACAACCAGATTAAGGTTTATTTTCTCATATGACTGCTGGTGGACCATTTGAGACATAATTCATTCAGAAGATAGCCCGGGAGCAAAAGCTCAAATAAATAAAGGGTTTGGACTTGTAGTTTGAAACAACCAGAGGCTGAAACACTAGTGATTAGACTAGACAAGGAATATTTAGAGAAAAATCATAATAAATCAATAAGGAAATAATCATAGTGTTTGATTATTATTGTTCAGAACTAAGAAATGTAGGAAACGTTCAAGAAAAATTATTATTTGTGGTTTGAGTCCACATTACGCGTTACAGAACGTCTATCTGAGTCTCTTAGGTACTTTTTATTAGTTATAGATATTCATATCGTGCAACAAATCACAGCGAAATTTGGACTCTCTTATTTGCAAACAAAACACCTTTTTTATCATTCCAGAAAAATCACCGGGGGCGGATCCAGGAATTGCGGTTAGGGGGGAGGGGGTGCCACTTTATGAGGCAGAGCTGGGTCTGTGGGTCGCCCTGTTGGGGACCCAGGGGGTGAAGCCCCTGAAAGCTCCTGGATTTTACAGATTTTATAGGGCTTGGAATATGCCTCCTATTTAAATCATTTGTACTATTTTCTATCATTTTTAATAAAGTGAATTTAGTAAAATGATGCAAATTTTAAGGGTTTTTGGAAAAAATTAAGTTCTCCCAATTAAGTAATTCAAGAAATCAAAAGATTTTGTCATTTATTTCTCCGGGAGTGGAAGAGATTATTGCTTCTTTTATCGTTTAGTACATTTTTCTAAATCCGCCACTGATCACAAATAATTCACATGTAAAATAATTGAGAGCGTCCGATGATAAAATCATTCCTATAAGAACTACCTATGGTGGCTAGGAGGGTAGGAGATTCATTCGATCTCACCAATAAAAGTGCAAGTAACACATGTACAATGGAGAACAAGTTGACTTGGGGTATGATTTAGTCAAGATACGAATTCCTTGGATACCGAGTCGAGCATCAAACGTCAAACCTGTTCAACTGTTAGTTGAACTAATTCTTGTGTCGCTCCAAAAAATTGCTGTCATGTTTAGGCCTAAAGTTCTATAGATTAGGTAAGACTCTGAAATGCACAGTTTACAGCATTTAGAACACGCTATTTCAAACTTTCTGCGATACAAAACTAGGCTAAAGTTATAAAAGTAGAACGTTCTTTAAATTGACCCACACATACTGCACTGTGAACCTCGCCTTCATAGATCTGTAGGAAGTTTTTATGTGCAGGTAAGAACAACCACACAGCAAGAGATTTGTGTAGAGATGCATGCATCATGCGCTTTCAACGTAAATCTCACGTAAATCTCACTTTCGTGTTTTTATCAGAGACATGTTATGTATAGCCTACTTGTATATGTTTTTGTTTTTACAGCTGTTTCATGCATGTTTAATTTAATTTAATATATATATATATATATATATATATATATATATATATATATATATACACACACAGTACTTGGTCATATGTTAGTTCCCAAAGAAAATTTCCCCTATATATTTCATACAAAACCATATATTTTCAAACAATTTTTCTGAACACATTTCTTGATCAATTTTGATGAAATAAAAAAATCACTGATCTCAGAAGTATTCACAGTATCATCTAATAATTTCAGGCCCCAGGATCATGAAACATCTTAAGCTTAAGTCAAAATCTGAATATTGCGATAAAATGATTGAGAAGTCAGTAATTCCAAAATAAAATTGTTATTCAATGTTGCTTCGTCAAATTTTTAGGGTCTACAAATTAAGAGTTTCAGTTCTAAAGTAATGAACATCTTACGGGTGATTGAAAATTTGACTTAAGTCGGAGTTTGTTACATGATCCTGGGGCCAGAATAATTATATAATAATCTATTGTAAAGATATGACAATTTTAACTCGAAGTTTAATTTGAGAGTATAAATTATACCCTTTAAATATAAGTATGTGTAATTTAAAAAAATTAACGTTATGAATAAAATATGTTATCTCTCTGCAAATTATTTCATCGCAACATATTGTTTAAAAAATGTTCAAATATATACATGTAATAGTGAGCGAAGCTCGCGTCGCAAAGCGATGCGACGAGCTCGCTCCAATGATTACACATATGAGTCACATGATTTGCTCTTCATCAGCTGAAAAAAGATGAGTATTACCCATAATGCTTCCGGAAAAATGTCGCCGTTACTGCGGTATACTTCATTGACAAACCCGTAATTAAAATAATTAGATTCTTTAGAAAGTACCATAAACGTTTTTAAATTTCAGACAAGCTTTCTTGTAGCTTCAAACGTTTTGTTTTTGCTTGGTTTGAGAGAAGAAAAACATTGCAGCTAATATGACGTCACAATGTACCGGTAACTGTTTACATCCACCGCGTTATATTTCCCGCGTTAAATGAAGAGGCGGATAAAATGCCTAGAAGTCGTGTTGCAAGAACTAATGGGCTAATCGCTCGCCTCAATGGTCACACCGTACAACATATTAAATAAAACAACAAAATTACAAGTACTATTTTGCTGTGTGCGTGGGTGCAAGCATGTATGATAATTTGTAAACTTCTTAGATAATTCAACAGTAAATATAAAATCACACTATATACAGCCAACTGCCAAAAGTTTATAGACAAATGGCGGACGTCAACGTCTAAACGTCAACGTAATACGGATTTTCAGTGGCTATGAAATTACAAAGAGAATAAATCTTACCTCAGTATTTTGTTATATATCCCTTTGATCTGATCATTTTCAACATTCTGGAAGGTAGGGATCGATAGAGGTTCCGTATGTAAGTAACGGGTATGTTAATCCAGATGTCATTTATAATTCTCTCCAAGTCAGTGACATTGTTTATATTAGAAAGTCTGCGTTTAAGTTTATTTTTCAACAGAAACCAAATGTTTTCAATTATATTTGCATCAGGTGACTGTGCTGGCCAAAACATACCTGGAATTCTGTTTATTTGTTTATATTCTTGTACAATTCGGGCACGGTGAACCGGGGCATTGTCATCTTGAAATATGTAATCGTTAGTAGGAAAATTTTTCACTACAACCGGCCACAATTGTTCTTCAAGGATATCAATATATTTATTTGCATTAATGTTGCCATTAACCACCGTTAGTGTGCCAACTCCATTCCAGGTAATGCATCCCCACAACATTAAACTCATAGCAGGTTTCGGTGGTGCGCCGGGGCTGATGCACGCTGGTAACCATTCTTCTCCTGCCTTTCTCCAAATATAAACTCGATTGTTTTGTCCCAAAACAACTTTACATTCATCAGAGAAGATCACTTTTGACCAGTTATAGTCAACAGTCCACCGTTGTTTACCTCTCGCCCATGCCACACTGTTTTTCCTATTTTGTTCCCGAATCCTAATTTTCTTCCTGCATACACGTCGATGGTACTTATTTTTTGACAAATAACGATGAATTGATCTTTCAGACACGGGAACTTGCCTACCTTGATTAAATTGTCCTGTTATGTGTTTTAATGGAGTGGTACGGTTAAATTTTACAAGCCGCAATAGTTGGCGCTCGTCTCTAACGTCCATTTTTCTGGGGCGTCCCGATTTTTTAGCATTTCCCGAACTTCCTCGAATTTCACACCGTTTTACAACAGCATACACAGTTTTCCGGTCCATTTTCAATACCCTAGCAGTTTCAGAATAATTTCGCGTTTGTCTGTAACTGTCAACGACAATTTGTTTCACAGCTGGCGATAAATTCTTAGACTTTCCCATAGCTACATTCAGAAGCTTGTATCAGACGATCATCAAATAAATACCAACATATGACGTCACATATGACGACTCAAGACCCTGTACTTATATGTGGTATGCATACGGAATCCCCGTTATCTATATATAGAATTTACAAAAGAAAAAACAAGCCACTTCCGTGAAGTTGGAATTTAGATCCGCCATTTTGTCTATAAACTTTTGGCAGGTGGCTGTAGATATATGTAGTTTGATATTTAAGGTCAATTAAAGTCAATTGATAGATTATCATCCCCGCCCGCCTCTCAAAAAAGGGCCTGCCTCGATTCTTTTTTATTTTTGCAAGAATTACGATTTCAAACAAACTTGCTTCCCAGTGACATAAGTGAATGATTAAAGTCACAGAATGTTGGTTTTACATCTTCTACCAAGGATTCTTTGAATGTTAACTTGATTAACACTTTGTGTGATGCCTTTTGTCATTGATTTTTTTTCTCTCAGGGAAATAAAAATTAAAAAATAAAATCCTGTCACCCGCCCCATATTTTTGGTGACCCTGAATGATAAACTACGAATTAAGTTGAATTAGCCTAGTAACCATAAATAAATAAAATTTTGTAATGATTTTATTATATGTTAGTATTTACATTCTTAAACTTCTTAATATATGATTATCAAAAAACATAAAACATAAAAATGTAAAACTTTGTCACATGCCAATGTATATATAAGTGAAATTTACATCACAATGAGGCTGACATCACATTATGCAAGTCAAACCGATTACATGCATTGTGCAGGAAGTAGCCATGATGATGAACAATCTAAATGTATAACTACATATATATGTTAATATCCCTTGTTAACCCTTGCAAATTAAATTGCAGCAGTTGACCCATGCAGTCAGAGAATAAAAAAAGATCATGAAATATTGATATCAGTAATTTTTATATCAAGAATTTGAATTTGAATTCTGGATATCAGTGAATAGTTATGGATATCAACAGGTTAACCTATTGCATTTGGTCTGTATCCGTTGTCATGCTTTAACATTTGGTCTCTATCCGTTGGCATGCTTTAACATTTGGTCTCTATCCGTTGTCATGCTTTAACATTTGGTCTGTATCCGTTGGCATGCTTTAACATTTGGTCTCTATCCGTTGGCATGCTTTGACATTTGAACATTCTTAACTTCATGAAAATTATACCATTCCAATTCTTTTTCAAATTTGATATGAAGCATCTTTGGGACAAGGGGGATATACATTGTAAATTTCTGGACACTTGCACCCCTTAAGAGTGGGGCAAAAATTGCCATTCATTGACCAATTTTCAAAAATCTTCTTCTCTACAACTGCACATGTGTAAGAAATACTAAATGTATAGTGACGTAGAGCAGGAAGGCCTCTACCAAAATTGTAAGTTTCGGGATCTCTGGGGTTGAGGTTCTGACTCCAGAGTGTGGCCAAACTTGGTAAATAGTGTTTATGTGTAAAATATCTAAATAACATTATTTTAAGTGTCATTGATACTAAATTGAAACTATATGGATATTAAGAAGAACCAGGTAGTCCTTTACCAAATTTGTAAATTTCATGACCCCAGAGAGAGGGGTTTTGGTGTCGGGATGGCGCCAAAATGGTAAGTGCTTTTACGAATGTGTTACATTTGAACATTAATTTTTAACTTCTTGATAACTACCATTCCATTTTTTTAAAAAAATTTGGTATGAAGCATCTTTTGGACAATTAGGTGACATAAATTGTAACTTTCATGCAGGGCCCCGGGACCTTAAGAACTGGGTAAAAACTGCCATATAAATTTTAAAAATCTTCTTCTCTACAACTGGTCCTATGGGGATCCGGATTAGAATATAGGTCTTCAGTACCCCTTGCTTGTCTTAAGAGGCGACTAAATGGAGCGGTCCTTTGAATGAGACCCCAAAAACCGAGGTCCCATGTCACCGCAGGTGTGACACGATAAAGATCCCTCCCTGCTCAAAGGCCATAATTGCTGAGCTTAGGCCTAAATTTTGCAGCCCTTCACCACCAATGGTGACGTCTCCATATGAGTGAAATATTATCGAGAGGGACGTTAAACAATAATCAATCAATCTCTACAACTGCACATGTGTAAGAAAAACTAAATAATTTGTGATGTAGAGCAGGAAGGCTTCTACTAAAATTACAAATTTCATGATTCTTGGGGTAGAGGTTCCGACTTCAGGAAAGGGCCAAACTTGGTATATATATGTGCATATGTGTAAAACATTTAAATTAATATTTTCTTTAATGCTAATATTGGTACTAAATTGCACCTAAATAGACATTGAGATGGAGTAGGTATAGTCCTTTACCAAAATTGTAAATTTTATGATCCCAGGGGTGAGGGTTCTGCTGTGCAAAACAATAAATAATTTGCAGTATAAATATGTTTGTAGATTTAGTGTAGTGCTAGTGGTTTGTTTCTTTTAGTTTGTATATCTTAATTAGCCATCTTATGCAAAGATTTTCATTTTCTCTGAGGATTGGACAGGTCATTCCAAAAATTTGACAATCTAAGTTTTTTTTAAAAGGGCTGATTATTAGAATTGGTTTAGATATGCAGAATTTTTTTTTTTTTTTTTTTTTTTAATTTTTTTTTTTATTATTATTATAGATTTTATAACCCTTGGGGCTATTGGTACTAATAGTCAGCTAGGTGACTGATAAGGCCTGTGGACCTCTTGTTTAGACTGGATACATTCATGTAGACAACAATGTACCATTGAAAATCACAATTCAATTTTAAGATATCACAATTAAATAAATAAATGATATTTTTACTTTAGTATTCCTTATTAAAAGAAAGAAACAAACTAAAATTTATGAAATATGATCTTGCATGAACAAAATATGTACAGTATGTGAATGATATGATTTCTTGGTATTTAGTCCTACTCCAACGTTACGTCTAGTACATTTTACAGGTTGGTAAAACTGATTATATAGAAAATGTAGGTCCCTATAAAACTTTCATTTGAATATATGTTATGTAAACTTAACTAAGCACAACATTTTGTGGACTTTGTTTGAAGTGAGAGATGATTTTTCTACCAAATTTGGATCATAATTTAATTTTCTTTCAAGAAATTGGATTGATCGAGAAACAGTCATTTTATGCAGAAATTTTGACTTTTCTTTATGATATGGTATGAGATTAATTGTCTGATGTGAATTTTGTATGCTTTGTTATGAGAAATTGTTCTGAAATTGTATGTTTTGCTATTAGATTACATGAAATGGACCTTCTTTTATGAAGAGTTCCACTTTACCATCACAGTATATACTCAGAATGTAGGTAATTTTTTAACATGTGAAGGTAGTGATTTATATACATGTGTATAATTGTAAGACAGTTACCTCCCTTCATCATTTTACAGGCAGCATATTAAGAGAACATGCCACGGACCAGGGATAAGGTTTTGATGGGCCTTGGGGGAGTTGCTGGCCTGTCAGTGGCAGCATGGCAGACAATGTTCCCGTGGTTGAAGTATGACCTGCAATATTTAAAAATAGCGAAAAAGGCTGGAGAGAAAATTGCGCATGATGTAGCAAATCAAAGATACGTAATTGATATGTTTGAAGAGAGTGCTGCTAAATATCCTAACAAACCCATGATCATATTCGAGGACAGGGAATATACTTACGAGTTTATGAATGAACAAGCCAAAAAAGTTGCCAATATTGCATACGATTGGAAGTTCAAGACAGGGGAAACAGTGGCCATGTTTCTTCAAAATAGTCCAGCATTCGTATGGACATTTTTAGGTAAGTTTTATATAATTTTGGAATGTTATTTATTATGTGTTTATCAACTATTGTTGTATTACAATGCTATTATACTAAGACTGCCGAATATTAAGTGACAAGAAGTGAAATATACAGGATTCCTGATCTGTTTCAGTTAAATGATGGCATTTGATGTCACAATGCAATGGGCAGATTATGCTACAATATATGTAACTCAGCGTTGATTGAGAAGATTTATTGCTGCACAATTTTTCAGTGCTGACTCTTGAAAATGTAGGATTGAAATTCCAATTTCTAAATTGATTTTTGATCCACTTCTAGTTGTACACCTACGGTATTTAGGAATTATAATGTTAAACGTTTGGTAAATCGTATTCAAAACAAAAATATGAGGTCTATAAGAGATCTATTAAAACCAACAGGAACATTATTATTAGTTCAGTTTTAATCCATCTAGTTGTTCACAGGACAATGAGCAGGTAATAGGCCCGTGAAAACTACAGTTCCCAATTTCAAGCAATTTGAAGCTAGCTTCCATTTCTGGTGCAAAATATTCATTTAAGATCACCTTATTAAATTCAACCATACATGTGACGTACCTGTATACTCATTAAAGCATGTTTATACAGTTAACATTTCAAGAAAACATGAGTGAGGGTGCATAAACAACAAATTCAAGATCCTAGTGTGCGGAACACCCCATGTAGTGAACATTTTGCAGAATGCGGGGATGGTAAATTTAAAGTGTTGAACCGTTCTTTAAAATGTGGACTGAAAATAAAATAACTTGCAAAGCCAAAGAGGACTATTTTATAAAACGTTTTAATTCAAGCCAATTATTTTAACGATTGAACTACAATTCAACATCACATTTGTACAAAATATGTGGGAATTTTAGACAATTTAATACCAAACACTACCAGTTAACGTTAATGTGATGTCCTCAAGGACTCGTTTAATTGATGTCATAACAAAGATGTTGCTAAACAATTTTTGTATATTTGAACTGCCCGATGAACCATGTAGACATGGAGAAAGCGCTAGCAGTAAATTGTTTTTTATGGAATATGACATCAGTTGCTATGTAAAAGTTGGGCTCATTAGACCATGATGCAATCTACTATGATTAATACATCCAATGAAATCACTGCATCTTGTTATGGTGTACATGGATACAAATGACGTGATCTCATGCTGCTGTATATTGATACACATGCACAATTGTAATATTTACATCACTAATTACATGTACGCTTATTGATAGTAGATCAAGTTTGAAAACCTGTTCATTGACAATATTGCTTAAACGATTGAAATAGCCATAACTGTAGGTATCAATACGCGTGTTTTTATTTGAATCTCTCACTTCGCGTTGTTATAAATAGAACCGCTTTCTCATTGGTTCCCACTCTTTTGTGGAAACAATCAGAACGAGCCCAACTTTTTGATAGTCACTGATGTCAAGGGTTAGTGCGAGATAACGAATCAATAACCCTCGACTTGTGAAGATGATGGACTGTATGTGTGATTCTGATCTTCATTACCTATTTGCAACTGTACCAAATCAACTTCTGATATATATATATATATATATATATATATATATATATATAGATAGATAGATAGATATATATATATATATATATATATATATATATATATATATATATATATATATATATATAAATATTGAAAATCAGAATGACACATTCCATAAAAAACAATCATTGTTTTAAAATTATTGTTTTTTATGGAATGTGTCATTCTGATTTTCAATATTTATTTACAACTGTGCCGAATCAACTTCTAATATAAATATATATATATATATATATATATATATATATATATATATATATATATATATATATATATATATATATATAAAGGAAAAAAAACCCACAAAATTATAATTTTAACACAAATGCTTTCATTTAAAAATTCTGAGGATTTTTAAATGAAAGCACATGCGTGGCATTACATTTTGAAAAACAGTTTTAGAATGTAATGCTTGAGGATTTTTAAATGAAAGCGCTTGCATTAAAATTTTATTCAAGTTCTTTATATTTTATACGGGACAGTGAATTTTTAATCAATTTGGATAAATATACTAACAATATGGAATTGTCATATTTTCGGAACCCTCTCTTCTTCGGGATGACAGAATATTTACATTAAAATGAAAGTCAAATTACGCTTTACCCGAGACGAATGAATGTGCAAATTATTTGCTACTTTGAGTATATCCTCCTCTTGGAATTGATTCTGTATTAGCATTTGCCCCTTAAATCTCCTCAAGCCCTGTTATGATTAATGATTTAAAGCCAATGGTAAAGATTCTCCTTTTTCTCCGGAGCATGCATGACCATTTCATATTTTCATTAGAATGGGCGGATACTAACTTGTTTGTACAATAGTTTAAAATCATAAGTCGTTTATAAGTGTAAAATTATGTGGATTAAAAAGTAACTTAGAAATTGGAATTTCAATCCTATGTTTTCGATGGAGACAGCGTTGTGCAGCAATATAGATCTTTTCAATCCGTGCTAAGTTAACATCCGCCCATTTCATTGTGATGTCAAATGGTTTGACTGTAACAGAAGAAAACCACGAATGGTGTATAATTCATTTCTTGCCACTTAATGTTCAGTGGTCTTATATGTACTCTGTTCATGTAGCATGCAGGAGGGGATCAAGACGACTCCTCGTATATTGTAGCTGTCCACCATCAATTTTTTTTTTCATTTTAAGATCCTGACAACATTCACTCGAGAGTGTATGTTGTATATTGTGTTAATGTCCCAGTCATATGATATTGACATGTTTAGTATCTTGGGCTTCAAAATGATGTATTTTAAGAATTAGGAATTCTGTGTATCATTATGACAGTGGATTAGCCATTCCAGATAATATTCTGTATATATCCTTATATTTTCTTTGAAATTTGTAAAAACTGCAAGAATATAGCCATGGCAATCTGTTTTATAATCAAAGTACTGAAAGACGGGGGTCAAATTATTCAATGCATAACTTTCAGAAATGGTGCAGTTATGCTAATATGAAAATTCATATGAAAACTCTCCAGACAAATACTTCAATCTGACATACATGTAGGTATTGAATTGCAGATTTACATACAACTTCCTATTTGTGTTTTTGATATAAGAAAAGAAGTGTTCAAAATCAAACTTTTCTTGAAGTATATGTTCCTTTTTATGGTTTTGAGGCCAAAACGAATATCTGAAGGAATGCTTGTATTGTGACCTCCTAGTCTTGTGGCCAGTTTTGTTTAATCAATATGATCCATTTCTGAACTCGATATTCTTGGTTATCATTTCGCCGAGATAGTTCCTTCTTTATTAAACCTCAATATTCTTGGTTTGTATCTTATAGTGAGGGTCACCATTCTAACTTGTGCACTGAGCTCTTCAGCTATTCATAGCTAAATCAGTTGCTGAACTCTTGTGAAAAAGCATGAATGCTAGCTATGATAAAGTAAATGAAAAGAAATATAAATAAAGGTATGGAACAAAGTTTAATATGTCAACAGAACAGAAAGATAACATATGATAGGTTGGCATATGACAGTATATGTTTAATAGCTTATTTTTTATGGACCAACATAATGAAACCAAATGTTAAAGACAAAATTGATAATGTCATACTTTGGAATTGCACAATACAACCTGTCAATAGCACATGAAAGGTTAAAATCAAGTGGATATGTTAAAACACTCCAATTCTTTCTTTAGTAAAGAAACTTTTTCTAAACTTCTAAAACTGTAAACAAGAACAAGTAAATTGTAAACATTGTAACAAAATTGGTAACATAGTAATTTGAAATTTTTGGACACACATTTGGGCTAGAAGTTTCCTATGCAATGAAAAATATTTACATGTTACAGTCCAACATAAACAAACAAGTCCACAA